>NC_053405.1:21355259-21620259 GCF_016859285.1 Xiphias gladius | reverse complement strand
AAAATATGGCCAGTTAATGTATAGGCTATAGAGAATGAGTCCTGATGTAAACTTGCAGTTATTCATAAAATGACTTGCCTGTGATAAACAATTAATTGACGTTTAGTATTTGATGTTTGATCAAAAGTTACAGTTGTTCCTTTTGTTGTGATTGTGTATTGGAAAAAACTATTTTCAGGCCAGTGTGCATCACGTGATCCTACAATACTGAGTGTGGCCACTACACCGAAATCACCAGCACTGTTCCTTGGGCCTTGATACACACTAATCGGGCCATGCGCTCTGTTACACTAGAAAGAGTCACAAATGATGTATTACCTAGTAGAAGCTAAGGAAATATGCATTATCAACACTTGGCCAGTGAAAAGCAACCAAATGCACAATGCCTTTTGACTAAGACAAAACATAATATATGGCACATTTGGCCACACAACAGACTATGAGAGCCTAGACCAAACAGTACTGAGAAAGAAAAGAAAGAAGTAGAGCCTTTTTAAAATTGGGCTGGAAAGTAAGTCAGCCCATCTGGATTCTGCTACAGCTACCAGTCTGCCAGTTTGGGCACAACTGTAATCGATCTCCTCAGCACCACCAAAAACTATTTCTCATCCTCTCTACTCTGAAATATAGTGAATAAACCTCGAAGGAAGCTGGACATGTCTGCAGTGTTTTTCCATCAGTCAATCATTACAGGAATCCTTTCATTAGATGTAAAGTTCTATTAGTTGTGGCATGACTCAGAGCTGAGGTCATATAACACTGGAGGAGGTGGAGTGAGTGGACAGCTCATAAACCTTCATCCTCCTGCAGAGTTTGGCAGGCCTGGTCTGCTGGACCAGACCTCAGAGCTATGGCATGACTGAGGCTGGTGGATAGGAATCGGGACTGGAAAAAGGGGTTGGTTCATGCATGGAAGGACAGATCGAGCACCAGTTTATCCCCTGGGCTCGGAGGACTGCCAGATGAACATATGTTATTCAGCCACCTCTCAAAAGGAGCATAAAATGTTCATTGTATTCTTATTACTTGAAGGCACTTTAGTTTGAGGAAGGATGTCATTGGCCAAGACTGTCACACACTCACTCTGTGCCCTCTGTCGAAAAAATGCACTGTAACTCACTTGGCAAACTGGAAGATGTCAAAGACGAACTTTTCCATTTTAATTCCATTTGGTTTGTCTGGTTTGATTAGTTGCCCCTGAGCATCCAAATACGGGATCTTCTTCTGGGCCACGTGGTGCTGCAGCTTTGGCTCGTACTTCCTGATAGATAAAAGAGAGAGAGAGAAAAAAAAAGAGTTTGCTGCATATTTACTGTATAATGATGCTGAGCTACTTTTCTTGCCAGAGGCAACCAGAGCCACAGAAAAAATGTTCAGTGAGCATTTGTCTTACTCTACTACGTCTCTGAGGAAGGAAAAGCTGAAGAAGTGATTGGCCACATTTCCTGCGTTGAACATCAGTCGACCGTCAGCACTGCGCTTCTCAGCAGTTGCCAGGGTGATCTCACTGTACTCCACCACCTGGTAGCGCCCATCCACCTTGCAGACCACACCAACTGCCTCTGTCGGATTGGTTTTTTCCACCACCTGGAAGATTGATGTCACAAGAAGAATGTTTTGTGATGCTGAATAAAAAAACTGTAGCTTCAAGCAGGAGAACTGAACTATTCACATGAATAATTAATTTATTAAAATGGGACATTGCTCTTTAAAAACTTCCATTTTCTATAGCCAGCAAGTTAAAGTCTGCACTGAATGAAAAAAAAAAACCCTCTCCCCATCTGTTGGTTCCTAATGACAGAGTGGAGCCCTGATGAGGGGGTTGGTGAGCAGGGTGGGGTGAGGGGTAGGAAGGGGTGGTGAAGCCACATGAACTGTAGTGGAGCTTAGTAATTTATGATGGGAGGGTGGGACTCTGCTCTGATCTGATCCTTCCATCTATGCTCCACCGCACAACTCATAATGTCAAACGAGTCTGGATGATCTTCAGTTAAATATTTCAGCCGATTCTGTGTTAGTGGGAAAATATGGTGAATATACGCAGTATTATAAAAATTAATTCCAGTGTGGTACTGGTAAGAAATATCGTGCCTTGACACGGCCAGTCGGAGTCACAAGAACTTCAGCCGCATGGATCTTTCTTCATAGATAACAGAAACATAACCTGGTTAACGTGTGATTTTAAAGAAGATGTGGAGAGGAGATCTTGGACAACATTACTAAAATACCATCAGAAAATATCTAAAGTTAAAGTTTTGACGGTCTTGTTTAAAAATCACTCACAGTCTGCGCCGATAAACTTTTCATAAATGTTGTCCCTTAGGCTTCAACAGGGCCAACAAGAACAACAGTATCACATACAGTACTTCTTTTTAATGTTGCTTTATACTGTATCAACTGTACGATAGATTAGATAACGTCTCAATGCATTTGTAAATCTTTAGCCTTATTTCATCTCTCTTTTTTCCCTTTATTATGCCCATGGAACCACAGATGCAAATGTGGATTTTAGCTATTTTTGGAGCCATGTGTTGCTTTTCATTGTCTTTCTTGATTCACTAAATATATAACAGAGGATAAATCACTGTAATTAAGAAGGACAAAACTGACATAACTAGTTTTGCCGGTGTAGCCGCTTCCTAAACTTAACTCAAACTGATGGGCCTGTTCTGTGAGTTTTTTCCCAACTATTTATTCCACGTACAGTATGTTGGCTGTACTGATACAAAAATAAGAGGCCAAACAAAAATGATAATAATTTGAAAAAAAATTAAGAAAAGTTAAGCTATAATTAATCATGAACACTGTTTATTTATACTAATGGGAAGGTTCCAGTTCAACCACTGTACCATAAAAAAGCCTTTCTCCTTCCCCAAGATGAGAGTACACGCTGTCCAAAGAAACTGTTTAGGAAACAGTGTCATCTTCTCAAAACACTCATGTTATCTGACACCATGATGAAAAGTGGAGGAAGATTCTGGGCTCAACCCCTCAAATTTCCTAGAAAGCTGTAATGAATTTATGGTGCAAAAAAAATACGGGAGGAGAGAAAGTGGCCCGTATCTCCATCCAGTGGTGAGCTGTGGAAGGTGCAGCTGTGTAGAAACTTGACAATTAAACTGTTGTGACAGCAAACTGACCACACCCTATAATACAAGACTGGCACACACTCGAAAGACAAGAATCTACATCCGTCACCCTTTAGAACATTCTGGAATTTAAAAAAATATGACTGACTGGTCGGACTGGATCCCATTAAGCCACAATAACTCAACTGCTGATATAGTTTTCTCACCTGTAAAGTATATGTACTAATTATATATTTCATTATTTGAATAACTAATATTGATGTTTTTTGGCCTTATTTAGGGGATAGAATCGTTGCATGCATGCATCCTTACAATATCATTATGACTTCCTGGTCTGATAAAAGGTAACTCTGAGCTTAGTGTTACAAGCCAGCACAAATATTTCATGTCATAAAGTTGTAGAACACAACTAAATGCCATTGTTATCACAAAAATAAATGTAAAAGGTGTCAATTTATAGAGCATCAGGATTCAGTTACTGTGGTCTTAAAAAGTAAAACTATGGAATCAAAACATTAAGATCTTTAAAACTGAAAACAATGGGACCTCAATCTGATAATTCAGTTTTGTATCTAATTAGCACTGTAATTCATCTCAAGACGTATTTGAAATCCTTGAAAAGTGCAGCAAAGACCCCAAATCAGGTGAAAAAAGACAGCTATAGACAGAAAGAGGATCAGGAGGTGTGACCAACCTTAGCTCCACAGTCCGCTCCCTTCTGCACACAGAAACCAACAAAGGCGGGATCTGCCACTTTGACTAGGATGTTATCTACACAATACACGTGGATGAACTGGATCCCCCTCCGCTCCATGTCATCCATGATGCCCTGGTTCCCCAGAGCTCTGTAAAGACCCCCATTCCCATCTGAAACATGAGCAGAGACAGACTATTTGAACTACAAAAACTCCACTTGGCAAATAAGACACTCACATACTGAATAGCGCTATAAATGGAGCCAAAACTCACAAATCCTGAGGGAGCTTACCGGGGGCCATGGAGAGCTTTCCTTTGTTCTCCAGGATGATCTTGCCATTGTAGTCCATGGCTGGAAGCATGCCCTGCCGAAAGAAGATGATGTTGTTCTTGTCTAAACCAAAGTAGTTATGTCGTGAGAAGAATTCCTTTGTGGACTCCATCGTTCTCCCACTGGTCATGATGTACCTGGAGGCAACAGAGAAGGAACTTAGTACTGATTTGTGCACTATTCCTTTTTCTTTCTATTTTAAATTGTTTATACTACAGTAAAACAGGTAGCTGGGGGATAGATGCTTAGGACAACCCTTCCAACTAATTAAAAAATCTTCTTCAGAGAACATTCTTTGGGGCAGTGTAGGCGTAAAGGTTAGAAGAGCAAGCTTGTGACTGTGAGGTCAGTAAGGTCAGGATTAAATCTGGGTGGGAAAAGGGAAAATCAACGCCACTGTGAGCCCTTAACCCCAACTGCTCGAGTGGAGCTGCTCAGTGGCCAGCAGATCAGACTATGGTTGTAATGGGCAGCTTCCAGGTGGGAATGTGTGTTACTGTGTGAATGTGGTCAGGGAGTTCCTGTAGAATACAATAGAAAAGTAACAACTTCCTGAATCCGACCTCTTTAGGATTATGTCATTCTGCCAATGCTGACATAAGCTTCAGTGACTGTTAAAACTTAACTACAGTGTTATAAAGACTCTATGCACTCCACTGCCTTTCTGGTATCTCTAGCTTTCATAATTTTCCTGCCCCACAGGGAACCAATCCATTTCCAGTAACACATCTCTCTTGATTTTCTGCTTCCTTTGATGCTCACAGTGATTCAAGCCAGTTAGTCAATATGCAAACACAACTGGGAGAAAATTTGTTTAGCTGTCATTACAAAATAAGAGACAGAATTTGGTAGCTTAGATATGTTTATTTTTCTCAAATAAAGCAGAAGATTCTGCTGACAGGCACAGTAACTAAAATACCTTAGTCATCTCTTCCTTAATAACATCCCAAAGCATAACATGATGTCTTACCAGGGAATACAGCACTTGATTTTGTGCTTTTGCTCAGCCAGCTGTTGTAGCTTCAGAATGCGTTCGGCCTGGATCTGAAAGAGGGTTTTGTGGGATGGCAGCCCCACGTCGTACATGCCTTTGGGGTAAGAGACTCCCAGTCTGGTTCCTTGGCCTCCAGCCAGCAGCAGGGCCGCCACTTTACTCTGAGAGATGCAGTGAAGACCTGAAGGGGTACAGAGCAGAACAGTTTGGCAAATGGTAGCACTAAGATCCGATTGCTTAAGAATATGTGTCCTTTAAAGTGTATTTAAGACAGTAAAACATATCTAAGTGTACTTACTGATATGACGGAATATGATCTCAATTTACAAGCACATATCTAATCTCTAGTGATGGCCATAGTGCATTCTTATTGCCCAACATTTTTGACTAGTCCTACAGGACTTTGGCAATATAACATATCAAATAATCCCTGAACTGAAATCTATTAACCCTGCCCAAGCCTTTGATTGTCTTTATTATGGGCCATTGGTTCAATGGTTTATCATGGTTCCAGTTAACCTTATATAAACTGCTGCTACATGACTTAATATGGCCTGCTAGACTTTGACTACTCTCCCAAAACTACACACACACACACACACACACACACACACCCTGTACACATATTTTGTCCCAACAAAGCAGGGTGTGGGTCAAGCAGCAACCCTATTTACGTCAGGCCCAAATCAAAACCAAATGTTCTCCACTGCCCACCTCCACTTTCATCCTCACCCAGGGAATTAAAAAAAAAAAAAAGAAAAAAAAAAAAGACATCCAGCAAACTCGCTAAATGGTCAGACCCCTGCTGCAAGGGGGATTGCGCAAAGCTTAATGAACAACACAAGCTGACTCACTCATATTTCAAATCTAGGCAGGAGAGTGAGACTGGGAACAGTTTGTGTATTTAGACAACCACACAGAGGGCAAATGGGGAGTTTCTGATGCTACTCCTCTAGAACTTTGTGATAAGCTATTACATAAGGTTTGATTTGTGTGTGCCTACCTCTGGAAATCAACCCTCTGAAAATATCGGTAACACGCGTTATCAGAACGGCCAGAGACCAAATCTCAACATCATAGCATCTGGGTTACCATTTTATGTTTGAATCCCCTCTAGGCTTCCCTGGCTGATACCAGGAAATCTTTCCTCTTTCTCACCTGTAAGCCATCATTTCATATTTGAAAGTTGTTCAACAGCATGACTTAACTGCGAGGCTGCGGTTTCTCTAAAGGATATTGTGCCAGCAGTAACTATGCAAGGCTTGTTTAACAACTGGTAATTGCTCACACGTCTCTCTCCTACAGTATTGACAGTGTAATAAATTCAATAAAACCAAATACTGCCAAAAAAAAAATCCTCTTTGTTTCCTTATAACATAAAGCACTCTGGCCAAATAATGAGTAAACATTCTGCGGGCAGAAACACTTTCGATGGAGCTCACCTGCCAGCTCCCAGTCTTTGAGACTCTCCCTGTCCCTCGTCACACTCCCTAGCACTTCCCGAGGCACCGGCTCCATGCGGGCGTCCATCTTCTCGTGTTTGGTGCTGCTTGACGTCTCCATGGCGTTCTTGAAGAATCCACTGATCTCTTTAAAGTCCATCCCCTGCAGGTCATGGGTCAAGTTGGCCTGCTCCTCAGGGCTCAGCTCACCCCAGAACTGCAAGAGGTGAGATTGGCCGGCTTCAGCCAACCTCTGGGTGAGTCCACTGGCGCTGGGATCCATGATCAACAGTGCTTTTGATTAATTCTACCACACTGAAAGACAAATGAAAACATGGGATGAGTGGTATGCAGGATCACCGACACGGAGATCTTGTCCTCATGTAGATTTTTGGAAATTTTGGACTGGGGCTTATAACAACATGAAGACAAATTTCAGGATTTTAAGGATAATTCTAATATTTTTCAACAAAAATTATAACTATATGTAGGGGGAAACTACATAATGTCAGTCATAATGAAAGGAATTTGGTATTCCTCAACGGAGTTACACACCTGGTACCTGGGCATAATGTAGGAAGATTAAAAAAAAATTCAGGTGGGTGCAGTTCTTCCTCTAAAGATTGGACTCATGATCTTGGTATTTCTGCAATCCTCCCTGGCTACCGCTGGTAAGACTGGTACAACCGGTGCCAACGTAAAGCAAGATCCAACATGACATTTGCATCTTGAACTGGAACTGTAGGTAAAACCACCAGCACACACCAAGAGCAGCTTGCTGGACCAGGAAATTATCACATTATTACTGGAAGGGACTTTTAGCATTTGAAGGGGATGCTGAAGGCTGCAGTCGCATGCGCCTGTAGATTTACTTTAAAGCGATAGCTGATTCTGTGATATAGTTCTCATTTAAAACATTGATAAAACGTTCAAACTTTGCGCTTCTAGGAGGCTGTGTCCATTCTTCCACAGGAGTGTTGAAGTTAAGGCTTTTCTCCACATCAAAACACAGCAGGCATACCTCACTTAACTCGCAGCGGAGACCTTTTTAGGAATATCGTGGTGGAGTGAAATGGGCTGCTGCTACTAAACTCTACTGCTCAGAATAAGACTGTTTTGCTGTGCATCATCAAGCTAGGTTACATTCATCAGTCACCGGGGTTAGCCGCTGTCTGCAGGGGGAGCAGCACACGAGTGACAGCGGCAACAGCCGGAGCCGAGCGGACGCTAGCAGCTGTCCGGCTAACTGTCGGCTCAGTGAAAACATAACAGATATCATGAATTAAATATTAAACTCTTACCTCTCGCAGGCGCTCCTCTTGTGTTTGACACCATTAAAGCCAGTGGCTGTGTGGTTTCTTGTTCTGGTTACGACTACATCCCACTCGGACTACGCCTCCTGTCGCGTCACGTTTGACGTGGCACTAGCGGCGCCGATGAGTGTGAGTGCATGTGTGCGACCAGCCGGAGTGCTGCCTTCAAGTGCTCCTCGTAAATTTAAACAGTCCTATTGTCAGAGAGGATTGTGGCTGAGAACCGAGAAATTCCGGACAGACTTGACTGCTTGTCAGAGAAGCTAAATGTCAATATACGCAGGTGGAAAGTAACATTTACTTTGCTTTAGTACAGTTTTCAGGCACTTGTACTTTATAAGTAGAAGTATGTCCATTTTTTTCTACTCCAATACATTTTTGAGAGCTATAGTTACCGGTTATCTTTTACATTAACATTAACATGTAACATTTAAAAAACAGCTTTTAAAATATAACGAAGTATTCAATATTAACCCAGTGGTTCCCCATACCCCGTAAGAAAACACAGTACCTCGTACGGGTCCCTTGTCACATTTCAGACACATTTACTCTTTAAACTTCTCAGATGGTTTAACTTAACCAAATTTCTGAGGTCCAAACAGGCAGGACAAAAACGCAAAGATTAAAAAGTAGCCCTAAAATGAATTCAAATTTGTGTAGCAAAACCTTATTCCTGTTCCATTAATCGTTTCAGGACCCCTCAGATTTATCCTGTGACTTTTTGGAGGGACACCTGACCCACAGGTCGGGAACCAGTTGCCTTAACTACCTGCCAGTAATTAAAATATCTAAAACTAACTTCCCCCTGACCAGCTACAACAGTAAAAAGCTACTTTTGCATTGATACAACAGAATTAACAATCTAACAATGTGTATAGTAATAAACACATTACCTACTTTAGGTACATTTAGCAAATTATAGTTTTGTAGTTTTACATACGAAAGATTTTTTTAAGGGGGGACTTTTACTTGTAATGGAGTGTTTTTACAGGGCAGTGTTGGTACGTTTGTTTAAAAGTTCTGAGTACTTCTTCCACAGTTTTCATTAACATCAACATTAAGAATACTGATATATCATTCTGTTGCTTTCTGAAGTATTACCAATTTTAATTCATTATAAAACTTTATAAATTATTGTTGGTTAAATTTTTCATTCATAACATAAGAGGCCTTAACAAAAAGCCAGTCTTGAGAATTTTTTCTTATATTTCTTACTTATCCTACCTCTGTAAACACAGTCTAAAAATTAAAAAGTTGGAAGAAAATAAACCATAAACCATCAAATGCAGGAGGTATTTGTCTGAGTGTGGGATTCTAACTTTGTGACATTTCAAATAGTCAGTTAGAATTCTCTTCTATACTCTATTATTATTTTGGTTTCAGTGTATGATCGACATTTATTTTTATTTCATTTGTTTTTCCCCCTCTCTTATCTATGTACAATAACAGTCTGTTAAATACTGTGTCCATGTTTCATGTCTTGTCTACTTGTACATTCTCTGACCATGGGAAACCTACGGTGTGATTTTCTATACAGAGCCTCTGATAACAGTCAACTAAAGAAGAGGGAGTTTAGAAAAAAATTTCATTTGCTTCTAAGAAAAAACATGCACTCTGGCACAACATGAGAGCACGGCGTGCATAAAGAATGTGTATGAGTCTACCTGGTCAGGTGGCATGGTGAGAGAAACACATCAGTTTGCCATCAGCCGACCCCGATAATAATGAACCGAAGAGGGAATACCCATCCCATTGGTTAGACTGGTGAAGACAAAGTTGTAGTCTCTATACCTCTGACTACAAGAGAACAATTCACATTTCATGATCTTTTCTGCTAGTTTTTTTCTGATTGCTTTGGCTTGGTCATTTATTTTCTAAGTATTCACCTGAAGTCGTAGAATGATGCAGTTCTTGACTGTGACCACTGGAGGTCACTAAAAACAAAACCTTCAGTGGGGTGTTATATTTTTCTCTTTTAAGACAGACATGTCGTCGTGGGTGATTCTGTGTCTTTCATTTCGATATTATTTACCTTTATTTTATATTACATTTTTTTTGTTTTGTATGGTTATATATTTTCATTTCCTTTTTTCATTGTTTATGTTTTTTAAATCTAGGAAAAACCACTGTATATTGGCGCAGTCTATTAATACTATATACGCAGCATTTGTCTATTAAATAAATACTGAATAAACATACGATCCTGTGTATTTTTCCCAAATAAAGAAATAAATAGCAGTAAACTCAAATGCTATATTGCATACTGTGCTATGTTATGAAATGGTCTGAACATATTTTTGTAACATGCAACCAGTTGAATAATGACAGTAAAACCTGATGCCCCTTTCTGCAGGCTATCAAATTGTTGGAGAAGTCAAGAGGTATATAATACTAGTAAGGGTAAATGTTACTAGAACTGTGAAAAGGAAATTTTTTTTAGGTTGACGGATATTTTTGAGTGTACCCAGTGCTTTTGAAAGCATCTTATGTTTTAGGTTTATGTAATTTTATAGCCATTAAATATGATTTTTTCCAACATTTAACATGAAAGACAAAGGCAAAAATATAAACCATGAACACAAACTAACTGAGACAGTTTTTCTTGTTGTGGCTTTTTATTTGAGGCGCTCATTTAGCACAGTTTGATCATGATATAGATCATAATGGAAGTCTTCTTCTTTCAGTGGCTCTGCCGCGATCGTTTTCTGCCGACTTGTGCCTAGCATTTATAAATTAAGTGTTAAGTCAGGAGTCAATATGTTAGAGTAAATTTGAGTAAATAAAAACATACCAAAAAGGTCAGGTTTGTCTGACACAGAAGTGTCCCGGTTCAAACACCCACACTCACACGTTGGTTTCCACAAAACTGAACACTTGCTTGTGTTGACTGACGGACGGGTTTCTGGAAAGCGTTACAGTAACACAAACAAGCCACAAGATGTCGCTGTTTCCCAGATATTTGAGGCCATATGTGGCCTTTGTGGGTTACTGTCCGAGACCCACCATTTAAGGAGCATTTTCTTCAGAGTTAACCAACCTACATTTAGTTTTTTTCTCTTACTTTGCAAATGCTGTATAACTGTTTCATGTCTGACTTCTGAGCGACAGACACTGAGCTATTTTCTGTCTGATCAAGCCAAATCAAAACACTCTGTGGGTTTGACCAAAGGCAAGTGTTTCTTCTTGTTTTCTACAGTTCTCATACAATCCACTCTTCACTCCTCCACACATCTCAGCGCTGAGATCAGCATCAAAGCTCTTCCCGTCACTGCACTGGCGCAGAGACATATATACACTGACAGGCTTACTGTACAAGATAACTATTACCCAACACAGAAAGTAGTTACTTTAGTAGTTACCAAATTAAATACAGCTTTTTCACCAAGTTGTTATTTATGTGAAAGTTCCTGTTACTGTATTTCATATTTTTTTAATCTGAGCAGGTTAATAATTTTATTTGTGATTCTCTAATTTCCTAATAATTCTCATGATTGCTGGAAAAATTTAATTTGGCACTGACTGTAAGGAAAATTGTCAAATCTATTTAGAGAAATGCTGAGGTAAACCCACATAATGACTTATTCATTATTCATATAACATTGTAACCTGACCTGCTGCTCTGACCTGGTATTTGTTTTCAGGAAACTTCCTTGGAAACTATTAGGAAATTTTGGATCGGTAAGATAAAGCATCATCGGTAAAGGTCTGGCTAAAAAAAGGGAATAAGACAGTACAGAAATGTAGCAGGGAGGAGATAGAGGGTTACACCCAGAATGTCATTAAAAGAAAAGAATGATTGAAATCTGGTGACGTGCATAACAGGAATGTAAAAAAAACTCGAAACTAATTTTGAGACTAAGACTGTGATCAAATTAAACATATTCTTACCAGATGGCACAACAGTCTGGACTAAGGCAACAAGAACTGGTAGAACTTGGTCTTAAGGGTATTCAGGGTCAGTACGCAGGACTTAACCTTTCTTGGAAATAAATTGCAGCAAATTATCAGGTAGGTTTCCTACAGAAGTCATGATTAACTGGATTGGCACACACCACAGCGGAGGAGAATTCTGAAAATCACGTTGGCTTTATTCAAGGTTCAACCCAAACTCCTCTCAAGGTTCCTTCCCCTCTGTTTACATTTGGATTGTCTGGATCCTGTAACTGGAAAAGATGGCGAAGAGCAGTAAACCCCAAATCCACAGAAATGCTGAATGACGAATGATGCTACATCATTTTCCTCCAGTATAATCAGTACTCTAGACAACAATCATTGAATTGCCATGTCAAGATCATGACAAATTTAACATATCATTATATACTGTATATTTGGTACTTGTGATGCATGGTTGCTGTGTCCTTCTCAATTTCCTCTAGCATGGTTTCCTGAGAAGGTAAATTTGTTAACCTGGGGAAAGTTCAGGTGAGTCAGTCTGAACCTAATACCAGAGTCAATTGCATTGAAGTCAAATCCCTCAGACCTGAACTCTTTGGAAGACTTAAATTGCCTAAATAAAAACAAATCAACCAAAGAAATTAAGTGAAGGACAATACATATTTTAATGTATGTATTTCCTTACATAATTAAATCAAAAATATACTGTATGTTAAAAGGACAATTATTTGGTGTTTTCTCTTTAATAACTGGACTGTGTTTCATTTAGACATGAATCAGAGCAGCATAGACCTGCCAAAACTAAATACAAAGAAATGTCTGTCTGCTCATTTCTTTTTTGAGATGGAGATGTGAATTTTATTTCACTTTATTTCTTTCTTTGATTTGTCTTAACTTAGGCCGTGGATGAAGCCCACAACCCAACCCACCAACGTTGGCTGGGTGAGTCCAGGAGGGAACACATGTTTGTAAAGACGCAGCCGGTGGCCACTTTTCTCCTGCAGAACTGAGGGCTCGAAGGCGAAAGCTGTAGTTGTACCCAGTGGCAAGTAGTGGACACCACTACATCCATTTGTATGACATGCACAAGACTCAAGTATTAGATGGAAGCAAACATTTATTTGCCTTGTGATACCACTTTTTCACTTTACGGGACATAGATTAGATTCATATGTTGATTCATAGTAGAAGAACTACTCTAATACACACGTAGTCAGTGATGATCCCCATCGACAAAGATCACACTAGACCCACAGAATTCCTTCACATTTGGTTTCACCTGAACACGACCTGAGATGATCCGAGCTGGCAGGTCATCAATCCTGCTGAAATCCTGCCAAATGAACTTCAGAGGAATCGGCCTTAAGAGCTACCTGGATGCACAGAAACATTAATATAAACACTTTTTTTTTTTTTTTTTTTGGGTCTAGACAGTTTCTTTTTGGAAGTAAGCCTGAAGAGCCATATCTACCTCTGCCTAGATCTGTTTTCACCTGTGTCTGTTGGTTTGTTTGCTTGCTTGTCAGCAGGATTATGCAGAAACTATTGAACCGATTCGTGCCAAATTTGGTTGAGGGATGGGGCATGGGCCAGGGAAGAACCCATTTAATTTTGGCGCAGATCTGGATCATTTACTATGAATTTGAATTTTTGTCTCTGAGATCTGGTTTATATTGTTTGACATCAGCCCCTGGCGGAGGTCTGCACTCTACAGTCTGCCCTTCTGGTTGCTAGAAGCATTTTTGTTGTTTGAATCAAAACTGACACCTGTTGTTTAATAGAGAGACGAGAAGCACACTAATCACTTTTTCTCAGTAATGAATAGAACCACAAGTTTTTAAGTAAATGCTAGCCAGTCAGTCAGTCTGTCTTTCAGTCAGTCCCACAACTTTTGTCCAGACTGACATATCTCAAGAATTATTGGATGGATTGCCATGAACCTTTGTACATGGTCTCCGAAAATTAAGCAATTGTTTTGGCTGAACTTAAAATATACAACTTGAGTATCCTATGCAAACTTCACTATCACAAATCCATGGTGTGCTGTTACATCGTTTACCCGGAGAAAGAATTTAAAAAAAAAAAAAAAACTGGAACTGATTTACTCTACAAGTTGACAAGAACTGTCCAAATGAATTGTGCCACTCCATTTGGTCTCTGTGAGGCTAGTTTATCTAATCTGGGGAGGAGGCAAAAATTTTGAACCGTCTGAAGGACACACCTCTGTGGGCAGTGTCCTTAAGATAATGCAGCCTCTGAAAGTGGAACAAACCTACTACTATAGATAATGACCACTAATCTGGAACTGAATGTGTGGCAGCAGTTTGAAGGCCAGAGCATAGAGGCACTGATACAGCAGCACCTCAGAGGGGTGCATTTTGTTGGAAAACTCAGCTAGAGGAGGGAAGTCGCTGAATGCTATGCTCTCTTTGGAGCTGTCAAGGATCACAGAGTAATAATAATGATGATAATATAGGATAGTGGTAAAAAAAAAAAAAAAAGGACAGATAACGAGATACAACAATGTTTTAAACTAAGTAATGAACATCAAATAATCAGCATTGTGCTATCATGACTTAAGGGCCTCCGTAGGCAACTATGATGGAAGTAGATGAGCCTGAAAAAAAAAAAAACACTTGTATCTAAATAATTGTGCACAACAAACTAAATCCACAATTGTACATTTCCGTGCACAGATTCACACTGCTGGATCCCTCAAGTGCAAACCTGCATTTGCACGTTGGTGGATCTTCATCTGGGCATTTGTCAGTTTGATCCAGTAAACATTTAGAAGATGTATGTAGACCGTGGGCTGAGAGCAGCTGAGAGTGTCTCCACTCTCTAGACGTGGAACTCTGCGGCACCAGCAGCTTCTTCTCTGCTGCAGCTGCTGATGTGGCTCCTTTCATTCGTTGCATTTTCACACTGTTTATCATGACTTCATCATGTGACTGTTGTTTTTACTTTGTAGCCATTGTGCTTTTAAATGTGGTGAAGTACAGTACTTGAGATAAAAAATACTTAAGGAGTAAAATTATTGATTTTGTGAAAACTCTCAAAACGGTACAAGTTGAAAAAAAAAAAAAAACCTAATATGTTAACCAGGGTAAATGTAACTTATTTCCATCAGTGCCACCTGCAGAAATATACTGTATGGAATCTCTACAGTAGCCAATTTCTGCCTGATAAAAATAAATTCAAATAAATCCCAGCATTTATTTTTCAATGCAACTTTAACCATATATATTTTTTTCTATTTAACAACCTATCATTAATTATTCGTTACAATAACTTGTCAAATATCATTTATTTATGATAAAAAGATAAGAATTGGACTCCCTCGCAATTTGAGACTATCTTTCTGCAGGCTTCTCTGTGGTGTTGATGAAACAAAAAATGTAATGTTTGACATAATATATTATTAATATATAATGTAAGATTCTCGGGGGGGGGGCATTTTTCTTGCTGGCAATTTTTGTGAAATATAAACTCCAAATATGTAATTCCAAAATCAGGGTCTTACATCAAATTGTGAAAAATGAACGTTACGGATTCGGTAAAAAATATACAATTTTTATAGTTTATAACCTGCACAACCACAACAACAGATGGAAAACAAAAAAATAATGTAAAATTAACTGCAAAAGAACAACTTCAGTACGTTTATTATTATTATTATTATTATCACTGACTCTGTCATGCTTTGGGTAGTGTGTTGACTATTATGTTCAACATTGTGAAACTTAGAACCTGGATACAGTAAAAGCATTAAGACCATCGTCTTATTTATTTAGTTATTTATTTATGAATTTATTCATTTACTTCTTTTAGGGTTAGAGGTTAGGGGTAGTTTTGGGAGAGGGGGTTAGGGTTAGGGGTTAGGGGAGGCGTTTCATTTACCCAACATTTCCACCATGAGCACTTCACGACAGTGGCAAGGAAAAACTCCCTTTGAATAGGTAGAAACCTTGAGCAGAACCGGGCTCTGGGTGGATGGCCATCTGCCTTGACCAATTGGGTTGAGCAGGAGTAAAAGAGAAAATCGGGGTTAGAAGATAGGGTTAGGTGTTAGGGATGAGAGGTTAGGGGTGAGAGCTGAGGGCAAGGTTAGGTCCCTCCAGCTCTTCTAAAGAGATGGAGGAATTGTTTCCTTATAGATCTCTTTCTTGTTTTTTTCTGAACCTCCTTCAGATCATTTTCAAGTTTTATCAACCTCCCCATGAGTCCATCTCCTGAATTTTCTTTTTTTTCTTGCTCTTTCAGAGCCTGCTCTAAATCCACGAGAGACTCCATGACGCAGATCTTTTCCTTATTCCACTGGAGGCTTTCCTTGTCTAGGTCTTTCTGTGCCTGAATCAACGCTGCCTTAAGGTTGCAGGCTGCCTGCATTTGTTCAGCCAGTAGACGGGACCTTTCCTCCTCCCACTGGCATCTTGAGTTCTGCAGGGCGTTTTTGGCTTTGGCCAGCGCAACTTGAACTTTGGCGGTTTCCTCAGCATGTCTGGCTAGGCATCTCTCCGCCTCCTCCTTCTTCTTTGCTTCATCTTTGAGAGCTTCCTTTAGATTTTGTATTTTATGGGAAGCATCCCTTTCCATCTTCCCCTTTTTGGACAGCTCAACAATGAGGACAGCAATCTCCTGGTTTGCTTCAGTTGTTTGATGTTTGAGCAGTTCTTTCAACTGCTCTACCTCATTGATCAAAGAAAACTTTTCTTCTACCAGTTTGGATATCTTCTCATCCTTCTCAGTCAAAAGTCGATGTAACTCTTGCTCAGGGATTTGAATGAGGCTCTGTTTGGCCATGTCCATGTTGAAGTGAGGCCTGACACTGGTATTAGGAAACTCTCGTGGTTTCTGAACTGCCATGGTACGCCGTGGTTTGGTATTTCTCGGACGCTCCGCTTTTGTTGTAACTGCAGCCTGGACCTGGTATTTATTGCAGGCTGGAGTTTGGTGGTTCTTGTAGGCTGGACGTTTTTGGTTCTTGCCAGCTGGTCTTTTGTTGTTGCTGCTGTCTATGCTTTTGGTGGTATTGTAGCATGGACCTTTGCAGATATGCCATGGTTTTAGAAATCTAGTCTGTGTTGGTTTCCACTGCAGGCAGTGCTTCCATTTTCAAAGCAGACTGGTCTTCCTTTGTCATTGCGGCCGGTGCTTTGTCTTTCGCTGAAGACTGTGTTTCATTAGATGCAGCAGTTGACACAGCTGCTTCTGCCTCCAGAGGCAACGAAGATGGAAGCTGAGACTGTGTCTCTGCTTCCATGTTCAGTGCAGACTGTGCCTTTGTTTTTACTGCCATCTGTTTTGTCATCACAGTCAATCCAAAGGCACTGTTGACTCGACAAGACGAAGACATCTTCTGAAGCCGTGTCCTCCGTTTCTTGTCCTCCTGTTCCTCCTTTGTGTGCTGTCGTAGTAGTCCTTTCTGGAGTGGAGGAAAGTCTGCTTCATCGAGCTGCAGGCAGGACTTCTGGTCAACCACCTCTTGGAGATTTGCAGTCCTCCAGGGGTTGACTGGCTGCGGCGTTTGGCCTGGCTCGCAGGCTGCCCCCTCAGTAGACTGAGTTTTATCATTCTCTGCTGGTTCCATAGATGTTTGTTTTTTGATCGTTCTGTCCCTTTCACTGTCAAAATCTGGATGGGCTCCTTCTGTGTTGAGGACGTCACTTTCCTTCTTCCAGGAACGCAGGATGATTGGTCCTTTGTTTTGTTACACTTGTGTCGAAACTGAGAAGATTTGTGTTCTCACTTGTTCACCGTGTTGAATTAATCTGGTACCTGAGTAATTCTGCTGTGTTCAGTGGTGACCAGGATCTATATACAAAGGTTCCATCAGAGATCAAAGGCACAATAAAGATGTCACAGTACCTAGGAAATAATGATGTCATATCCGTGTCATCATCAAAGAGTTGTGTCCCAATTCCGAAGAAACCATGGTTACCACAGTAACAGCAAGTGCAGTTTAAAATAAATGGAGGAATCTCTGTCGATTTTCTGGAGAACTGCTCATCCAAAAAACTTCACAATCGACACTGCACTTGCATGGTTCCTTAGCAAAACACCTGCCAAGTCTGAAGTCGATTGGATGAGCGGAAAATCAAAATACAGACAGACAGACAGAAAGAATGAGATTTCTCCATTTATTAGTAGGACTTATTTTCGAACTAATTTATTAATGATTTTTATTTTGTCTGGCCATAACCTGTGCTAAAAAGAATAAACTACCCAGCATGTGTCAATGGAACAGACACACAGACAGACAAACAAATTAAACATTGAGTACTATCTAAACCTGTGATGTATATCTTAAATATTGCCCAATGAATTGAAATTCACCTTTCAGTAGGATTCAGTTCTCTCTTTGCAGGGTTGACAAAAGTCAGTGTATTTTTCATACCATTACACACATCCGTAAATATACAATGTCACACAAATATACATCAATAGCTGTTAACATCTGCATTAAATATACATTTAATGTAAAATGTGTCCTTTTTTCACTGATTACACTGCTTAAAAATGGCAATGATGGCTTAATAATAAATAGACACCCTGTTAATACACATTTTAAAGATGTATAGGCTGTGCTTTAAGTAAATTCATTACAACATTCACATGTAGCAGATAGTTATAGTGATGGAAACAATGGCAAACATGGTTTTAATTGTTTCAGATCACCTGCACCTAAATTTGCAGTTGTGGTCTGCTGGAAGTCTTCTGATTACCCCTTTAATGTAAAGTGAAGGTCTTGCATATTCGGTATCTGGAGAGGATTTCATGACTACACTGTTCACCTGGCACGGACGTGAAAACTCTCATTCTGAAAATTCAACACCATTCACCAGCTGCATTAGTTGATAGGCTACAGTATAAGGCTATGTACAGTCCTTTGCCAGTTTTTGAGCCACACCTTGCTGAAACTGATGCAGTCCAACACAGTCCTGCAGCCAAGGTTACAATGTTCAGCTTTTGCTGAAACTGTTTTAGAGAGGTGTTGATTCAACTATATGATCATTTTGGAGGTTGCCGTTCATGGCGCTCTTGAATTGTATTTCACAATGATGTTTCAGTTCTTTTGCCTCTTTTCAAAACCGTTCAGACAGTTCTGTTTACCAACATGCAGCTCGGCGCAGTGGTTAATCTCACATCCAAAATGCACCAAAACAATAAACTAGTGTGTTTGTTTTAAAAACTTTATTTCTTATTCAAGCAGTCAAGTTACCACATTCTGAAAGCAGAAGCTGTTCTGCCTACTCTGCACTTTGAAATGGACAATTTGGTTTAGTGTGCCGCTTCATTAATGTACATAACCACGCAGCTTACTGAGGAGATCTGAAGAATGAGGGAGGAGAAAAGAAAGAGGAGAGGCGGCGTTTATTGTAGCAGAAGCAGCACAGCAGGGTAACACTAGAGAACATCACTATGATGCTCAGTCTAGAATAGGGTCTGGTCTCTGGTTCTGGTACCACTCTGGTCCTGAAAGGTTGAACCACCCGCTCCCACTGAGTGAGAATGGCCTGACGGGCACCAACCCACTGGCCTGGTCCAGTCAGGCGGTACTGATATGGAGTACAGGGAGCCAGGAAAACCTGCAGTGCCAGTCTGGGGTCCGTCATCAAGAGCCACAGTATGTTTGGTTGAACCCCTACCTGCTCTGCCAGAGAGTCCAGGTAAGGAATGTAGTCCACTTGGGTGGGGTTATGCTCGGAGCAGGCAAACCTAAAAGAGGGAAACAAAACAAAAATGGTAAAAACAAAACCAGTTCCAAGTGCTTCACATAAAATAAGTCAGTAATTTGACAATAACAGAGAAAATTCCCGAGGTAATTGGTCAAAGAATGAAATAATTAAAATACTGAGGACAGTGGAGCAGGAACACACTCATGTATTTCATGCATTCATTTAGCCTTGAATTTAATCAGTCACATAAGTAAAAAATTATTATAAAGGGATAGGTTTAACTTTAGAACCTTAAGTTACACAATTGAATAGCAATTTATGATCCATAACAGTGCTCAGCAATTCTTTGCTTGGTGACAGCTCAATTCTGGGGGTTGAAGCCTCTCTTGCCTCTCTTCATGCCTTTAGACAAACCTTGTCTCTTACAATAGTATCCTTGTTCTGAAGCTCGAGAAAAATGTCTACCCTCTCAGTGTCAGTTATACCAATTCAATCACTTCCTGAACAGCAAATCTTCTAAGAATTAGCCATATCTCACTCACGGTCATGGACCTAAATTTCTCATCATTTCTCCATAAAAGTGCATTGGAAAATCCTTTTTATGATTAATTCCTACTTGAGTCTGTGGAAGAGTTCTGTGGAAATTGAGTAACCCCAACTGTAACTACAGCTAAATACAGTATGGTACAGAAACGGCTGTATCTCAAACACTACAAGGACTTATATCAAATGCTTGGTACCATTGGATTTAAAACAACTTCAATTTCAATAATATGTGCTTTGATCCAGTGTAAATCTGATATTTAGCATGTTAAATGAATGTTAAACTTATTATTAACTTTACAATTATTTTGTACCTCTGGTGCATTGTTGTGGTATCGTCCTGAATTTCCTTCACCATGGTGTGTTCGGAGGGGAGGGTGGATAAGCCTGCATGGAAAAGAATTCAGTCAAATTAAAATACACAGACAAAAACCTAGAGAAGAAATAGTCATACTTGTGCATTAGGGGATTTTGGCACAGCTGTAGCTACTGAGTTGCACCGCTTCGTAAGTATAATAACTAATAGTATAATAACTCAATTTTTGTGATGGGACAGCTACAGTATGGTATCAAACAGTGCTTCACTGTTTGCACCAAATTTCAGCTATTAACAGGCCTTTGTCATCCAAGCTTCAGTTGTCCATGCAGGCCCTTACCTTAATACCACCAAAAAAGTTAAAAGATCCCGTGTATTGATGAATGCCTTTCCCATCAAGGTAAAGTATTGTAACTTCTCAAGCTGCCAGCACACATGTAGGAGTAAAACTCACACTTTGTGTTGTACTTTACCTTTAAAAACTCTTGTAGCCCAGCGAGCCTGCATCTCAGCCAGTGGGTTAATAGCCCCAAAGCCGTGGATGAAGCCCACCACTGCTAGCGTTGGCTGGGTGAGTCCGGGAGGGAACACATGTTTGTAGAGACGCAGTCTGTAGCCACATTTAGCCCGCAGAGCTGAGGGCAGGAAGGGGAAGCTGTAGTTGTACCCTGTGGCAAACACCACTACATCCACCTGTATGACACAAATGTAAAACTTAAAGATGAGATGACTATGAGCATTTAAATACCTTGTGATTATGTCATTTTTATAAACCAAATGACAGACTTTAATAATGGCTGATCCAGACATTAGGTTCCACCGTATCACAGGCTGAGCTGAGGTCAAGGAGAAAAAGTACAGGCCTGTGTCAGCTGCAAGCAGTAAGTCATTGGTGATCCTGACCAGAGTAGTCTCATTGCTATCTTGGGAGCAGAAACAATATCGGGATTTTTCAAAATCATAAAAGAAACCAGTTAAGTGGAGAACATTTTTTTCTAAAATCTTGAATAAAAATGGCAGTTTTTGGAGATGGAGCTAAAATTACTTTTAGAGGGAGGGATCTAGGGAGGGCTTCTTTAAAATGGGATAAACACTGGCATGTTTAAAATAGGACAGGAAAATACCAGTCGACATGTGGCAGTTAATAATGGCCACAATATCTGCGTCAACCGTCTGAAATACAGCCTTTAAACCCAAGTGGGAATGTAGTCTGAAGGGCAGGTGGATGATTCCGAAAGTGCAACAGTGCATTCCAGGGTTGACAGCGAGATTTCACTGAAGTGGGTTAATTTTGAAGGCAGACTCTAAACCAGGATCATGATTTGTAGAAACAATAGAGGGAGAGTCCAAAACTCGATGCTGCCATAATCACACTTTTTCCTCTTTATCTGACATGGATCAGGTACATATGTTGATCCACAGTCTAAGAAATCCACTAATACACACCTTGTTTATGACGCTCCCATCGACAAAGATCACACTAGACCCACAGAACTCCTTCACGTTTGGCTTCACCTGAACCCGACCTGAGATGATCCGAGCTGGCAGGTTGTCATTCACAACAGGAATCTGTGCAAAAAATCTGCCACAAGAAAACTGCCCACATGATAACCTTTAGATTATGGCCACACTACTAGTAAGGCTGCACAAATAGCAAAATCATCAGTGAGCTGTTTCTTCTGCCAGCACTTTCATATTGTGGGGTGTAATGAATTTACAGCCTGAGGCACAGGATGTAAATTTTGTCTCATGCACTGAAAAATAATCGATGAAAAGTTCAGCACGCAATGAAATAAAAATGTTTATGTAGAGTGTCTTGTTACCCATGTTTTGGTTTCAGGCCATATAGTGTGTGGTCAAATGCCTCGTTCAGCTTCTTTTCCACCATCCTGTTGACCCATGAGGGGAAGAGCTTCTGTATCATCACATGCATTCGAGAAGTCCCAACAAGGTCAGCTGGAAATCCCCCCCGTCCCACACGGCTGACAACCCATGCTCCGCTCCTGGTACTAAGGTACACCTGCGGGTCAGGCCAGAGTGTAAATATCCACGTGCCTATCATCTTTTACATTTTCAGCATTACAGATCGTTTAATAATACAGTCAATGGTATCACTGCACTGCTCTATTTGAAATAGACCCAACAGTTAAAAAGGGGACTTCAGTACCTTCTCAGCAACGCCACTGATATCCACAGCAATATCCCCTCCAGAATTTCCAATCCCAATCACCACCACTCTTTTCCCCTGCATCCCTTCAGTGTTGCGGTATTCCCAGCTGTGGAAATATCTTCCCTCAAAGCTCTCAATACCTGAAATGGAATAAGAAAAAAAGATAATGTATCGAAGATAATATGTCTATTATTCTTTTACACTTTGTTGTACGCCGATTAGAGAGCGCTGAGTGATGTCTGTGGAGGTGGAGCAAGAACTCTAACAGCTACTGTGAAATGAAATACTGTATATTATGATTCCTGGTACCTGGGAAGTCTCTGAGTGGCAGGTGAGGTTGGGTGAAGTGTCCTGTACAAACTATCACTGCATCAAAGATGTGACTCTCCCTCTGACCCGCTCCCCTCTCTGTCTCCACCTCCCACTGGCCTGTCACAGCAAAGTCCGGGGTCTGCCTCACCCTGAGCACGGTAGTCTGAGACAGAGACAGAGACAGAGACAGAGACACACAGCTGAATATACAGTACTGCAGTGTATCTAACATGCATATTTATATTGTAATCCTGAAGAACCAGTTTCTAGAAACAGAAATATGTACACAAATCTGAGCCACTCTCATATACAGTTGAGAATTTCAGTCATACATTTTTTAAAAAGTGTTTCAAAAATGACAATACAAAATGTAGGCCTGTATTACTGTTCACATATTTTCCTAATGAAAAATAACTTTTAACATCACCAGAAAACAAATACTTAGATTTAGTTGTTGGGACCCTGTTTTTTCCATTTGGATGACGGATAGTGACTTTAATAAGCAACAAAACACATAGGGTGGTTCAAAACTTGTACATGTTTTCTTTGTTTGTTTGTTTGTTTGTTTTTTTAAATACAGTGCTCATTGTATTTCTTTCCTTTAGGAAAGCACTTACAGGATATTTCTGAATCATTTCTGTGCTTTTCATCGTTTGCAAATAGACAAAATCTAAATTTGACAATCTGTTGTCAATCTGTCGTCCATACCCAGAATCTATTACTATCTAGTTCCATCATTTTCACATTCACCATGAGTCAAAGTCAAAAAATACTTGCGTTACATTATTGAATATATTTCTCATTTCTGCTACATATAGAAAAAGGAGCTGGTCGTTTATTGGCTTTATAAACGAACCTGAAGACCACTAACCTGGAACTGTATGTGTTGCAGCAGTTTGAAGGCCTTAGCATAGAGGCGCAGATACAGCAGCACCTCAGAGTGGTGCATGTTGTTGGGGAGCTCCGCAAGAGGAGGGAAGTCACTGAAAGCCATCATCTCTTTGGAGCTGTTGATGACCACCGACTGGTAGATGTTGGCTCGCCCAGGCTCTGGCTTCTCCTACGGATGGTATGATAGACACAAATTTCACTCCTCTGCTCCGCCTGAAATCAAAGTCTCACAAATATATCATAATCATGCGCCACTACAGAATAAATAGTATCATACATTTATCCGGTAACATTTCTCAAACTTCAGAGGACTTTTAAAATATGAGATCAATGTGGTGCCTGTCTGGTGGACAGTTACAGCATGTAGATACATTACATTCATCAGCAAAAGCTAAAGTAGGAATCAATTTTTCACCTGTGTGTTTTCATCCCATCCCAGCTTAACATTCTCTTATTTAAATAATAAACAATATTCCCAGTAATTATTTAACATGCTGTATGCTAAGGTGATAATATGAAAAAAAAAGAAGAAAAAAAAAGGAGTATTTGGTGACAATCCTCCTTAAAGATATTAGGACCGTCAGGTACAGCTTCACAGTTTAACATTACAAAAATACTCTAAGAATCACATGACCATGAATGCAGTGAATGATATAGATGAAGTGCAAATATGACCTTATAACATACAAGTGTTCATAGAAAAGCTCTGTCCCTCACCTTAAATCTCCATAGACCTCCAATGTCATGGCTGCTCTCAAAGCAGGTTGGCTCCAGACCTTCATCCAGACAGGCCTTGATGCTGGTCAGACCTGAAGGACCTGCACCGATCACTGCCACCTTCTGAACCATACTGGAGAGGAAGCACAGCTAACCGCGGTGGAAACTCTGATCTGAGATAGAGCCTGGACCTGGACTAAGAAGAAAGCTGCAGGAGGAAACGAGTGTGTTGTTTTGTAGAGTGATGTAAAGCAGTTTTACGGAGTGTATGACTCCGTTGTTAATTAGTTCAGATTAGTTCCATCTGTGATTTTCTTGCTCTAACAAGTCAAAATGTCTGCTGTGAAAAAGTCTGAGCATCTGATTCATTTGGAAATGGTAAAAAAACAAACAAAAAACACAAACGCAACAGAGCAATCATTTCTCAGAATATCACTTTTATTTATCACTTTACAAACCCGTCTAATTGTAACACATCTAACAACTAACTGCAAACCATTCTAATACAAACACCGTGCATCAGCCTTACCTCTTCTTCACGGGGAGAGAAGAGTAGTGGACTAAAATGTCCTTCCTTCTTCCTGTTCCATTCTTCAAACTAATCTGTTTAGCTACTCACTCAGGGTTTAACAGACAGTGCAGGTTGATGATTGGTCAACTGTAGGACCTCACAATGATTGAATCATTGAATTCACAGTAACTTTCATGGACAGTGAATTACTCCTCTTAGGATGTTGTTTGGAGTCATAAAAGTAGCATCACTAGAAAAACACAATATAATCATCATCTTGTTCTTATGGATAAAGAAGTAACGTGAAACACATGAAGTCTGACACAGACGGGTTTAAATGTCACTACAATATTTAAGTTGGTGAGTTCTTTCTGTTTAATAAGTACTAAAATGATGAAAAAGTAGCAAAACAGAAGACAAAGTGCAACCTATTCTGATGCTCTGAAGACCCGGATCTCCCAGTAGTATCAGCATGTTTCTTTCTAATACCTTACTGATCTAGGGGCCTCTTGGCTTTTTAAAAAGCCATTGTAGTAGTCCTTTTGCAGCTCTGAAGCACTATGTGTGTATCTTACTGCCATCTTATGCCAATCTGCATACAGACCCAATACATTTTGTGCTTGGTAGAACTTGATTTTTTGCTATCAACTTCTGAATGATAATATTATCTCCTGATGCGGTTCATTTTGTTGTAAAATGTACATTGCATTGAAACAGAGTGCAGTATGTTTTATTCCAAGAGAACTTTTCAACTTTAAAAGAACTTAAACCGCCTCTTGTTCCCATTGCATCTTTATTTTGTCTTAGCTCTGGGGTTTTTTTTGTTTTGCTTTGTTTTGTTTTCACATTTTGGTTCACCTGTTCATTTTCTCAAAGACAATTTTCTTTGATTCAGTGCCATAGTGAATCCACTGCAATAGCATAAAGTCCCAAGGGTAACAGTGTGCCAGGGGTAACTCTTAAAGGCTAAGGAGGGAGCCAGGAGGTGCTTTAGGTGGAGAACTTGGTGTGGAGCTTGGGGAGGAGCTGCTGGAGAGGGCTGGTGCTGGGGCCTTTCGCAGGATCAGTCTTGCACTAGCAGGCCAGTTGAGGCTTGGTGTGAGGACAGCCACCAAGTCAACCTCTTGATCAATCTGCAAACAGGAGCAAACCCAACATTTAAACCTCTGCCGCACGTCACATTAACACACCATCACTTTTATTACCATGACTTTCTGGAAAAAGTCTCCACATCATTAAATCTAAATGATCACAATCCAATTGGGGTCTGCTAGAATCCACGGGCATGGCCAGATAACAGTGGCCCAAGACCAGGATAGGCTGACGTTATACTGAAGGCTACACGCAACGTAATCTGAACTAACACGGGTAAAAAAATTTACCAATAATCAGCAAAATCTCCACAACACTTGTCAGATTTGTGCTGCACCTTAACCAGTCAGGTGCTCAGTAAGCCGAGCTCAATTCATGATTATCTCAGTTGTGACTTTATGTCTGGCAACAAATTTCTGTAGGATTTCCAGAGAGGCTCTGTAGGTCCTCTGGTTGGAGCCACTAAACCATTTAGTGACCACTTTGAAAATGACTGACTTGTGCATCATGCACATTATAGATGGCAATATATGATGGTAAAATTAAATTTTGCAGTGGCTACATGGTCTGGTTACACTGATTTGGAAGAACTCCTCTACTCTGCATACCTCACATTGTGGAAAAACTCCTGCAGAAACGCACCGACATGGACAAGATGTGCAACTGCAAAGAAACTTCCATAAGTGCCCCAACTCAAAACGATTATTGTATTGATCTCAACTGGATACGAGTTCTTTGAATAACTGTTCAGTGAGCATGTATCTGTTTCACAGTTTCTGAAGATGACAGCATTTAAATGTAGGGCCTAATCCACAGAGGCCATGATAAATAAGAGAGATGGGCACTTTGGAGCAGGTTTCACAGCAGCCTAAGTTGAGGGCAGTGTGGTTACAGACAGTGTTGATTGCACTAGATTACACAAATCATCCGTTAAAGAGACACCATGTGTTTCTTCTGAATAAATGTGGAATTGCTAAGTTCGGTCAGTTATCCACAGAGTCCTTCAGACAACCATGTAATAAATAATATTTTGTGACTTGGTGGAAAACACAAGTTTTGGTGGAAAAAAACCTATTGTTAATTATTCATTTCAATCATTTGTCAAATATCATCTATTTATGATAAAATCATAACAATTGGACTCCCTCGCAATTTGAGACTATCTTTCTGCAGGCTTCTCTGTGGTGTTGATGAAACAAAAAATGTAATGTTTGACATAACAAATTATTAATATATAATGTAAGATTCTCGGGGGGTGGGCATTTTTCTTGCTGGCAATTTTTGTGAAATATAAACTCCAAATATGTAATTCCAAAATCAGGGTCTTACATCAAATTGTGAAAAATGAACGTTACGGATTCGGTAAAAAATATACATTTTTATAGTTTATAACCTGCACAACCACAACAACAGATGGAAAACAAAAAAATAATGTAAAATTAACTGCAAAAGAACAACTTCAGTACGTTTATTATTATTATTATTATTATCACTGACTCTGTCATGCTTTGGGTAGTGTGTTGACTATTATGTTCAACATTGTGAAACTTAGAACCTGGATACAGTAAAAGCATTAAGACCATCGTCTTATTTATTTAGTTATTTGCGCATTTATTCATTTACTGATCCAAACATTAAGTTCCGCTTCCAACTTCCTCCGCCAGAAACGGATGTTTTAGAAAACATAGGCAGAACTGTTACCTATGTCTATTTTATTCTTCAGTGTTCAACTCAGCCACATGGCGGCGACACGGCCATTTTCGAGGCGGAAGCAGTTTTCGGTCAGCAGAAACAGTTTTGTTTTGGTCCTCCTCCTAGCTAACGTTAGGTAGGTGCTCTGTTTCTACGGCCATACTGTCACTGACTGCTCAAGGAAATGAAGAAGTTTTTCGATGACATCAAGAGAGACATTAAATTTAAATCCGCGGGACGTGGAAAGAAGCTAACAGAAGATACCAGGTATATAGCAAACATTTCTCAGCCGCTACTGTGCTATCTACAGCTAGCCACATAGCTAGCTGGCCAACGGTTTGCAAAATTGAGTTAGTTGACGACTAGCCGCTGGCCATGAATGATTACTGGACCGCTGTTAGCATGTCGTAAAGCCAACTAGAACAATGTTGATAAGTGACTTTCACGTTATGTTTGATAGTCTGCAATTGCAGCTAGATTATATAATACTCAGCACAGTGGGAGGCGCCCATCTAATTTCAGGGCAGCTAACAGTTAATCCCCGAACAAGCTTATTTAGCCAATGGTTTAAGTAACGTGAAGTGACTTTTCACTCGCAACGTTGGCTGAACCACCCAGGATTTAACTGCTCGTCAGATAGGCTTGCTGTGTCCGCGACGATGTTGCCGTTGGCGTATGAAATAGCCCGGGTTAGGTTCAGTTTGGGGAGTGAGATGTGAGGGCCAACGTGAAGTCACAACGTGTCTCCTCACTCCGCTTTTCTGTACCGATGACCCCACAGTACCAGGCCTGAGGTTTTGCAGAGCAGCTCCAGTGCCAAGCACAACCGCCATGCTCCCAGCGAAGGAGCCCAGAGGGCAGGAGCCGCAGCTCTGGCCAGGATCGAACAGCAGTCGCGGCCGAAGGTCCACACTTCTCAGGACGCCATCAGGAACCAGGGTGAGACATGCAGCCACAACATTACAATGGTTCACACTGGGTGGTGTCTGATTTCCACCCTCTCCTCACCTCACTTTCACTCACTTTTGGATAACGGGACATGATGGCTTTGAGTAATGTTGCCTTCTTTAAGTCATTGCATACAGTTGTCATAAGAGGCTTGGGGCTGTGGAGCCCTTATTCAGATCAGGGCAAGGGATCGTGGTAATGAAGACATAGCTCTGATTTAAAATGCAATTTATGTTACTATTTCATCTTTAAAAAGTAACATTTGAGTCATTCCAGTACTATTTTTGCTGATAGTATTTGAACAAAGTGCATGATTGTGTATTTGTGGACTTCTTCTGCAATACACACAAAAACTGTTAGTCTCCTCTTGAAAACCACTTAATTACCATAAAATAGGCTTTTCTGAAGAGCTTAAATTTACTTTGTAGAAAACACATCAGTATAATTATTTGCACATTTAGGACAACTTGGACAGTGGTGCATCCCTGGTACTGATAGTCTGAAGTTTTTCTTAGTGCCTATATGATCAGGCCACATTAATTTCCACATTGCTGCACGCAGTAAAAGGGTACTAGTTTTTTCCTCGCCTACAAGTCCTTTTGTTCTGTGTTTGTTTGAGATTTTTTTTTTTAAGATGCCCAAACCATGAAATCTATGGAACGTATTTAATGAGCAGATGGCATTTGAATGTGTTCATAGGTAATGGTTATAGTCTTAAGTCTGAGAGTTATTGGAGTCATTCATGGTCATTTTTTTTTTTTAGAATGCAAGATAAGAGTTTGATTAAAGAAGCACAATTTAGTTTAATATCGTTGATAATTTGTTGATGATGCTAAATACACTCTTCACTAGAAAAGGTTTTGTGCATTTGCTTGTAGTTAAAAGAGAACTGGAGGCAGAGGCGGCTGCAAAGGCTGAAAAAGATAAGGCAGCTACAGCAGAGGTAGGTATTACACTGATTTGTTAAATGTAAATCAAGGTTTCTGAAGTGACACCATTAAGATTATGTTTTGCTCACAGTGACAAGTATGTAGTCTAACGATACCGGTGAATGACAATTTCTTTCCAGGGATCCAAAGTGCCAGTGAAAGATCCCGCTTGTCTCTCAGTGTCAGGTGTGTATTTCACCTGTCCACTAACTGGAGCCACTTTAACTAAGAGTGAGAGGGAAATACACATTAAAGAGGCCATTTTAATGGTACGTCCGAAGATGTCGTCACTTGTATTTGTTTTAGCTTGAATCAGAATGTGTTTGCAACGTAACAATGTGATTTGAATGAGAATAAATTATATCCTAGCCAGTACTGTTGATAAAACATTGGCTTTGTTTTCACTGTCAGCTGTTTGAAGAGGATGCAGTTGAGGCCTCGGTTATGATGATCCACACATTTAACAAAGACAGAGAGAAAGTGAAGGCTGCTGTGGACATCATAAGCAAGTAAGACACTTTGCAACGATTGATTATAATATTAATGACAGATGAAAGATTATGTTCAACTAAGGCTGACTTTGTCTTTGGTTTCTGAGCTGCTTTTACTATTCTCTTAAAGTTAAATCTCTTCATTAACTTTGTTTTTAAAGAATCCTGTTATGTCATGTTTTGTCAACAGGTATGTGGAAAATATATGCAAGTATCCCACAGAGGAGAAATACAGGAAGATTAAAATCAGCAACAAGGTGTTCCAGGTGTGTTAGAAACTAGAGTTTCAGTGCTCCTGTCCAATATTCTTTTTTTGGCTCAGAACTAATAACATTTATGACTGATTATTTGGAATTCCTGTGAGGAGAGACATAAGGAAGATATTTTTGCATTTCTTTTACATCATTCTTCCTTTTGTTTTATTTTAGGAGAAAGTACGGTCTTTGGAGGGCAGTAGAGAGTTCCTGCAGGCCCTGGGCTTCACAAGCATTATGCTTCCTGTAGAGGGTCAAGGTAAATTAATCCTGATGCTTTTGATAAATATCCACAGCATGTTTTCTGTGTACTTGCCAGTGGTTTTTCCACTGCTACATCAGTCAACAAATCAGTTGAAAAGTCGACCTGACAAACACAAGTTTTCATCAACATATAGTCAGTCATTACATCTTTTCACTTGTGCTCATCTTTCCTGGAGATCAGAGGAGGAAGAGGAGTTCTTGATGTTACCAGAGCAGAGTCCCGATGCCCTCGAGTTGATGAAGGAGAGGAGGGATCGTCTTCAGAGAGGTGAGCCAGTCAGAGCTCAGCTGGACAGACAGCCTCAGGCTTTCATACCCTCTCCCAACGCCCAACGCTTCGAGCTGCCGCCAGAATTCTACAACCTGACAGCAGAGGAGCTCAAGAGGGAGATACAGCAGAGGTACAGTCTCCTTCTTAATAGATGCCCCATTTACAGATTGGTATTGTAATAAACAGATCAAATGAAAAGTGGATGTATAGCTTCTATAAAACGATTCATCAGTATGTGGATTCCAGCGGTGTAAAGACTGTGCATCGTCTCCAAACCAAGACAAAACCTCTTGTTTTCCCTTTGTCATTATGCATTGTTTTAAAAGAGGACACGTCTAATTATACAGGAAACTACATTTATTTCTTATTGCGGAAGTGATGCTCTAGCCACAAAAAATACAAAAGTGTGCATCATGTACACCTCCCATTACTGTGGTCTATTAGTGTTTGTCCATCAGCGGAAGGTAACCTTTCAGAGAACCTGCACTCAATGACCAGTGTGTCTTGTGTGTTTCTCAGGAGTGATTTGGTGGAGAAGAACGCCATGCTGCGCACAAAAGCCATGAGGGAGAAAGAGGAGCAGAGGGAGAGACGGAAATACAACTACACTCTGCTCAGGATCAGACTGCCTGATGGAAACCTGCTACAAGGTTGGAGCCCCCCCCCCCAAAAAAACAAAAATAAATAAAAATATAGAACCAGTTTCTTATAGGTTTCTGACAATGACAAATATAAGAAAACATTTCATTTAAAAAATATATATATATTTATTTATTTATAATTGAAATGAAATGGTTTTGTTGATAGCCCTGATACAAATGGTAGTGAGTCAGTAAATATGATTTGTAACCCCAGGGACCTTTTATGCGTGGGACCGGCTGCCTGTGTTGTTTGAGTTTGTGCGGGAGTCCCTGGTGGACGGCTGGCAGCCCTTCGAGCTCATCGCTCCTGGAGGTCAAAAACTACAAGAGGCGGAGGAAGTTGCCCTTGCAGAGCGTAACTTGGTGAGTGGAAACCAGAGACATCTCATGAAACTGGCGTACGTATATTTTAGGCCAGTTTTTAAGATTTATGTCCTCAGTAGAAACAAATGAGGTTGACAGATTATTGGTTTTTGGTCTTTTAATGATACTAGTGACAGTAAGAAAAATATAACAGATTTATAATTTAGAAAATTTAATTAGTAAAATAACCAAACATTTGCTAGTTTTCTCCATTTTATAATATAGCATATATTATATTTAAAAACATGGGGCTCTGGTAACTTGTGCTAGTCATTATGTCACTGTCTATATTAATGAAACAAACAATACAATCCCGTATTTGCAGTTTCCTCCAGTCAGTTCATATTTAAGTATTTCTGTATTTTTTTTTTTCCTTAGGTGCCTGCAGCTCTGCTCACATTTGCCTGGGATGCAGCTGTGCAGGCAGATATTGCAGCTGCAGGTGGAAAGAGCCCCACCCTTCTCAAACCAGAGCTGCTGGAAACCATTCGGTCCCTGAACTGAGCAGACGTATTCTGTCCCTGAACTGTCCCTGCTACCTTCCTCCCTGGCACTACAGGGCTGAAATTGCTCCTTACAAAAGACTAGCAATGAGTGTATTTTTACAAATGCTAACTTAAGTCAATAGCAGTGATATACAAGGCGCAACTTCCCCCTAATGCGCTTGTTTTGCTGAGCATACCCTTGTTTTGCTGTGGGGTTAATGTCACCCTGCAGTCTATCTCAGCAACACATTGTGTTGAAAGAGGTACCACTAACAGATTTAAGGCGAAAGCAAGGGACAAGTGTTGTTTTGTGATGCATCCTGAATGTACATGCTGTGTAGTAAACACTCTGTCGCAGCAGTCCTCTGTGCTCTACCCTGCAGTCAACCAGTCAGGTATACTTCACATGGCATGTTGGGAGACCTTGTTTTAACTGTGTCACCACTTCCTTTTTTTTTTTTTGGCTTACATAGCTGTTGCATTAAGATAGTGGACACCTCTGACTGCACAGTCACATAGAAGAAAATCAAGAATACTGAGGCAAGTAAATCTGGTCAGATACTATACGTCGTAAGCATCTCAGCTCCTACAGTAGCTCCTCTGATTTCAAAAGCTGCTGGATGTCAGTGCAGTGGCTTTACTTTAAATGCTTCAAGTTTTGTGTGACAGTGTTCAAGGTTAACTCAGTCTTTTGTCTGTCAACTGATGGTCGACTGGTCTGATTTGGTGCGATATGAGTCTGGCTCTGTTGCTGTAAACTTAAGATAAGCCTCTGTTGGTCATTTGTCCTCTGCTCTGCAGTGGCCTTGCACTCCATAGTATTGTACAACAGGCTATTGTGGTAGCTTAAATAATTAAAACTTCAAATGTAATGAGTTTTATATGTATGAGCACGAGCCCAGATCATGAATCATAAATCAAACATGTTTTTCTGGATAGTTTGAGTTAAAACAGAGGTCCAAAGCTAAGGCAAATATTTACAGATGAGGTCCCCAATGTACCAAGTTTTATTAGAATGTTAGCCTTATACTGTCAGTTCTAATACAAAAATATGTTTTCATGTATTTTACCAGTTTTAAGCACTTTTAAAGATTATTTTAAACTTTATAAAACACTAGGCGTAGAGAGCCCTGGATGTGAAACTACAACTACTCACTAAAGTGATAAATGGTTGAACTATAGAGGCTCACTGCACAAACATTATGTAACCAACTTGCTCTGGCATGAAGACTGAAGTTTCAAATTTACACCAAATGTGTATTAAACGTTTTAGATCCACCTTTTTTGGAAACAGGTCATTGAAAGTTAACACATTTGTTTTGGCAGTATTTTTTGCTGTATGAATATATATACCAGGTTATCAAATCTGTAAAAGCAAATTATAGTTTCTCCTGCTTGTGGTTGGTTAAGATGACAACAACCTACCTCTCACCACTCATCTAATACATCCCAAGTCAGTTGTACACAAACATGTAATGACAGATCTTGGAAGTTGTGGGGTTGTTTTGTTTTTTTTGTTTTTTGGGGGTTGTCACCACCTTAAACCTGTACCGATATCAGTTGCACACCAAACACACAATAACTTGTAACTGCTGCATGTTAGGAAACAAGTTGATTTCAAGTATCTGTCATGCAGAATTTGATACAGTCCTAGCATTTATAAAGCCAGGTCAGCCATAAGCAACATTTCTGCACTGCACAGGTATTCAATGGAAGGGTGAAAATGTGTGTTGTAACCTTCTTAAAAATTAGTGAGCAGTAGTGATCTTTTCAGATGTTTGGAGTTGTGTTCTGTTGCTTTTTAACCTGCCTGTAATAAAGAAAGCTTGCACTGCGTCTATACTTTTGTTTAATAGACACAACTGGGAGGCAAGTGTGTACCTAAAGGGAAGCTACTTTACCACTACTAACACATGACTAACTATACATGACATACTGTGTATACAACAGTTACAATGCTGAAGTCCCTAAAAAGCTAATCCCTTTAAAACACCAAATTAAACAGCTGAGGATTTTGTGAATGTCTGACAACTTAAATGTGAACATGTAATTTTAAAAGTAACAGATGGCTTTTTTGGCTACTCCACCTCAAATGTTAATCAAAACAAGTCACTGGACCAGAATGGTAATACACTGCCCCTTTTAGAAAAAAGTGTTCACCCCCATCTGACTCTGTTTTGTTATTTAACAGTGAATGAATCGCAGATGTAATTCAGCTTGCCGATCAGTGATTAAAAAAGACAAATATTTGGTCTAAATTCTGTGAAAATAAACACCTGATTCCTTCCTGAGTTTCACTTGTAAAAGTGAATGAAAATTCTGCTGTTTGATTAGACAAAATGTGCTCTTTTTGAACACTTAGTGCCATTTGTTATAACTACACATCAGCAGAAACACCATCTCCACCATGAATCTTGATGGTGGCATCTTCATATGTGAATGCCTCTGTGTAGCCAGCCCAACAGCTGACTGCAGCAAAAACATGGAGGACAACCTGCAACATCTGCAAAGCAAGTGCAGAGCAAATCAACTGAACATGTAAAAATGTGGAACTCGTCTATAGGCGAGCGAACAATTTAACACACGGAGAATCAAGTGTCCAATAACAAATGAAGAATGAATACATTTAGTGGGGTCGAAGTTGAGCAGCCCTTTCAAGGAAAAATCAATTTTCCCAATAATTAGTAACAAGTCCTTTTTCAGAAAACTTCAGAGGAAATTACCTGTAAAATAAAGTGTTAGCAAAATTGCAGTGCAAAAATGATTTAGACCTATTTACAGATTAAAGCTGTAACTGCTGACAAAGATGCCTCTACCAAATATGGACTTGGGTTTAATACTTGTTACTGTTTTACAGACAAAAAAAAGCCATATTACATCCACTGTTGAGCAGTGACTGTTGCTGTCTAGTCAATGTTGAACAGCCTCCTGTATCCATCAACAACCAATTCTTAACTGAAACAGTTCCTGATTAAAAAAAAAAAAATTAGCCTCTTTGAATGGTGATAGCGTCACGCTAGCAAAGCCATCCAGATGAAGGGGTGAGGAATGAACAGAATATAAAAGTGCAGTACTTTTATTCATGTTTAATGAATTTATCCTGTTCAAGTATTCTCGAAAATACAGAAAATACATATTTATAAAACATTGTGACACTGGACGTAACTGTACAAGTACAGATCTACCAACTATGCCAGTGAGTTGTGAGAATTCGAAATTTCAGAATAAATGTACCCACTGAAATAAAAGGGAAATGTACAGATGGACTTTCAGCCTCTCATTTCCCCAGCTCTAATTTCAGACTGACTATATACATTTAGAGCGTAAGAAATCCACATCATGAATTCAACATTTCAAAAACCGTAAATAATGCTGTTCTCGATGTCTTGGATGCTTCTTCTCATGAAAATAAGGCATTTACATTCTGCTCTCCCTCCCTCTGTTCAACCCAGTCTGCTGTAGCTAAAGCAGTGCCAGAGAGACGTTCACCTTCCACTTTAAAACAGGCCCATGCCAAACATGCCTGTCCAAAACTTCAATGCAAAAAATCAGACGCATAGTTAATGAACACTGGACAAACCTGACCTCAATAATCAAGTCAGACACTGATTTTATGCAGTTACATTTTACTGGCGATGGCTCCTGACTCCTTTAAAAAGTATTAGGTGAGAGGGAACAGCGACGCCACCTACTGTGAGTTGCCTGTACCAGCGTGTGGTGCTTCATCTTACTTGAAGACTTGATTCTGTCTTGAACACAGCAGAGTTCAGAACCAGGAAGGAGAAATTTATGAGGAAAACAGGAGTAGCTTGGTTTGGGGAGACGGTCTATCCCATCCTCAGGCAGTGGCGAGTGTAGGAGCAGCATTGGCCACGGGGAGAGCAGCTGTGTCGGAAGGGGCGACTTCCATTAAGACACCTCCCTCGCTGGAGGAGTTCTCTGTGGTTGGGCCTAAAAAGTAGTATTGAATGAGGTGTCATTCAAATTATGAAAAAAAAAGTATGCATCCATTTTAAAACTGGATTCTATCAGGAGTTTGCAGGTGTTTGTAAATGAATGAGACATGTTAATTGTTGTTTTTACATTTCTATTCGACTGGACAAATGAAATACAACTCAGTGAACTTCGTATGTGCTTGTAGGCTTTTTTTTTTTTTTTTTTTAATTTTGGAAAGAACTAGGCTAGCTGTTTCCCCTGCTTCTAGTCTTTATGCCAAGCTAGGTCAATTGCCTCCCCTCTCTTTTTCTTCTATTTTGAGCCCACTTCCCAACAGGAGCTGGATCAACCAATCATCTTACTTGATGATTACAATTTGGAAAGTGTGTGAGTCTGCTCCTCTGCTGACCTAAGGTTGGTCACAACACCTTTCTCTGCATAGGTTCTCAGGGACGTTTACATGCATGTTTTTAGAAGCCTAATGCCATTTCAGCTCTCAGGAAGAAGGTCAATACATGCATTTCTGGATATTCAGAACTATTGCTGTTTAACTAATCCAATTATACCATGCCCACACTGATTTATCTTTAATAAGAAAATGTCTATAGATGTTTTGCATGTGTGTAGCTGTAGTTGTAAAAGCCGATTATGTGGGCCACAATGTCCTATTTCATCACCAGAGCTGCTCTAAGTGACAATGATATCTGCAATCATTTTATAATTAATTTATTAGCAAATATGTGCTCAGGCATACATGTTAAAAATCATGATGTTGCAAAAATGGTAAGTGATCTGAATCTTGGGATTAACATTAAAAGTTGACTCACCATTCTGTGTGGAGATGATGACACAGTCTTCCTCATCATCATCCTCAGTGTCAGCTTGAAAACCATCCGCCTCCATTGCTTCCGTCTGACAATGACAGAGAAGTAAGACCATTCGAGACGGTAATAAGCTACAATAAACTTGTGAAAATCCTATTTTCATAAAATGATAATCTGTTTAAAAAGATACCAAAAGGGGTGAGCAGTTGAAGTACAAAAAGAGCTAAAATGTCACAATGAATGAAAAACTGTTCAGTTTACGGGCGTTTCTCTACCTGCTCAGGATCAGGACATCTCTTCATAAACTTGGTGATTGACATGCTCCCTGTGCTCTTCCTTTTGTTGGAGGATGAAGACATGGTGGAGGAGGTCTGAGGTGTAGTGGGAGAGTTTCCCTGAGAGCCTGTGGCTGCCTGGGGTTCTTCACGGGACTCTTCTCGAGCTCCTGTGGTGAGGTAGGTCCACTGGCAGGGCACAGGAAGAGCGTCCTGGCCAAAACGGGACAGGACTTCTGTGTGCACATACCAGCAGCAGCGTCTGTAGGTTGAGCGCTTCTCATAAACAGCATTGTTCTTGATAAGGCGCTTCAGCTGTATTCTGATGGAAGCGGGGGGAAAAAAAAGTAGATTGATGTAAAACTGTAAAAAAAAAAAAAAAGTGACTCTTGATGTACAGAGCATAGAGGCTTGTTATAACTACTTGTTGGGATGGCAAACACATTCCTACACGTTTTACAATAAAAATACTTTTTAAAGACATGATTTAGGAGTAAAGAAGGATTAAATTATCAGGATATTAATACAGTATTTACTTATTGGCTAAGACAATTGTTCTATTTAAATAATTTCATTTTATGAATATTTCAATCATGTATTTAGACATAAACTATTATCACCAAATATTTTTTAACCTGGTGGGAATGTTTTCTGCTGGGCTCTGAGGGCTGGACAGCTCAGGAGGTGATGATGAGGGCGACGTCTGCTGACGACAAAACTCCTGAAACTCGGTGATGATCACTTTGCTGCTGTTGAGATTGCCGTGCAGCAGAGGTAGCAGCTGACCGAGTACTGTGGGAGAAAGAATAATAGAATGTTTTAGGACTTAAGCAATATTAAGAAGAAAAAGAAATTTTAAGATGATTTTGATACAAACTGGATAATTTTAGTTTAGTTAGTTTATGTTTAATTTAAGTTCAAGTTTAATTTAAGCTAAATTTAATGTATACCTACCTATAGAAAAATGGGCAAAATCATGATCACTTATTTACATAGTACTTACTATTACTATCCAACCATTTTCAAGCCACTGAGTTTGATTGTAAGTTTCCTTACATGATTAAAATACAATTTTATAATATGTCAGATTTCAAGTTGCTTCTTATAATGTATGGTATTGCCTGCTGATAAGGGCAACTAAAGCTAATTGAGCCAGACAAACCACAAAAACTACAAGCACCAGTCAGCCACTCACAGACCATTGGCTGACCCAGTATCAGGGACTCAGTCGCCAATAGAGAATCCCCTAAAGAGAGACTGTTTACCCAACATTAATTCATGTAATTAAGAGGATAACAAGACACACACTTACATTGTGCTTCTCTCTGGCACTTCTGAGACAGCTCTTCTGGGCTGAGGCTGGTGTCTGCCTTGGGTAAAGGCTCGATCAGAGACACAGCGTAAGGCTGGAAGAGATCCAAACCAGGTCCTTCTCCCTCCCAGACGCAACCCCTCACCACTGGCTCCAGCACCTTCATCTTCTTCTTGGTGGACATCAGCTCATCCCATTCCCTCGCTTTCAGTTTCTGACGCAGTTTCTGCTTCTCCAGGTCGCCACCCTCCTGGGGGGTTGCAAGCGTGTTAATTGTTGTGCAAACAGGAAGAATTTTGAAACGAGAAAATCCAAACACCTGAGAGACATTCAAATTTATTAAAAAACAACCAATATCATTGCTTGATTCGTACCTCCTCTTCCAGAGCCCCCTCATCATCTGAAAGGTAGCCATGAGGAACAAAGAAGCCATCATCATCATCATCGTCATCTTCACCTCCTTCCTCCTCATCTTCCTGAAAAAGATCAACAGTTCAAAGTCTTAAAAAGTACAAATATCATCTCCTTGTTCTAACTGCATTCATGGTTGTGAGAACTCAGGATGAATAATATGTGTACACTTTGTTGGCTGCTCAAGTTCAGGCAAATAATTTAAGCCCATTTCCTTCCACGCTGTTAATACATTTAGAAATGTAACAATATTTAATGATATGCTTTGATTATTCAGATATTAATTTCATTTGACCTCTGTACTAATTTGGCGTGATACAGATTCTGACTAATGTCATGCTATGCTATACTTGGGAAAAGCCATATATGGATCACATAAAACTCATTTTAGGTTGTGGTCACAAGTCATTTCATACTTTAAGGCACCATTTCAATCTCAGAACAGACTTTTATTCGAAGTCTTTAAAAAGGGCTGCGCTAATTTTTCTGCATGTTTGCAAAGTATGTTTTAAATTGATTGCTTGATTTTCAGCTTGTAGAGACAGATGCTCAATATAAGAATCGCATCAGTGAGCATTTAACCGCCTTTCTGTTAAGGTTACATTGTCGTTGCACACAGGTCTGAGCAGAGACTGTTTTGAAAACCCAACTTTGTTGGTTTTGTTGTCTTTGAAATTCTCAGTCAGCAGCCAAATAGCAACCTTTTCAGTGGACCAACCCCTATCCTTCTCAAAACATCCATGTGTGCCTCGTGGCTGTCCTCGGAGTTATATTAAAAGATCATCTGTGAATTGTATTAAATGGTCATTGCTCACAACCACTCTGCCAGTTTCAACGCTCTACAAGTTGATTTTTAGTGTATTGAGAGAAAGTGAAACCAGCGGCTGCCTGTAAGACGAAAAATCATCAAGAAAAAAAAGTGTGCTTTGGCTGGTAATAATGCTAATCACATACAATCTGTAGATGAGTACATACAGGTACCCTTGCATGTTTTTAAACATTAACACTGGGCATCGATGTAGACACATCCTAAATTATTTTTAAAAATTATTAAAATAAAAAGGAATTTCCATACTTTTTCATCCTCCAATGAAACTTACCCCTTCACTATGTGATAGGGACTCTCCTGGTTCCTCTTCCTCCCATTCTTCATCACTGTCCACCTCATAGTCCAAAAAATCCTGTGGTGACAGAACACAGCCATTAGCATCAAAGCTACTCAAATACAATTCTTGGATCAAGTGCAAATATTGAATCAAAGCTAGATTCTTAAAAGTGATTGAAAAGCATAGCTATGTCTTCTGGGTTCTCAGCTGATACAGACCTGTGTGTTACATTTTAACGTACGCCAATATAATCCATGTCATCTACTTTAAAAAAAGTTCCTAATACTTAGGACCGCTGGGGTCTCACTAAACTGAACAGAAAGATGCCTTTGCAAAATAGCTTTACCTTGTCTTGTCTGAGGGGGCAACGAGGTGAGATGTGTGAACTGTTCTTACTCCAGGTGCCCCAGTATGCTGGACGGTAGTTCTCATGAAACTGCAAAAGCTTCATGGGGCCATAACGTTTACGGTCCGGCACACCATCTGCTTTAGGCCCCTCCACTGTTATACACTCACTGATTAAATAGTACACATGGGGAGATGGAGGGGAAGAATGGTTAACCTAGTTAAACAATTTTTTCTTTTACTATCCTTTTTTCCTCCCCCAAATCTATACATAAACATAAATTTTATGCAAAAGTATCAGAAGCTATCAAACAACAGTCTGAAGCTACTTTAAGAGTTTGAACAATGCATAGATGGTACTTGAACGTCTTGTACATTTATCCTCTTGGCCCTACTAAGGCTTACAGTTGGCCCAGGAGAGAAGATATCTGTTGGGTGTCTCTTGTGCATACCCTGAAGATCATTGAACCCGCACCTACATCAACTTTCAGGCAGTATACAATTCCTCCATATTTGGCAAAGGACGTCATTGCGTTCTTCAAACTCTTAAAGTGCACACTATTTCTTCAAAGCTTTTAATTTCCTAACTTTGCCTCAGTTAAATTTCAGAATTGCTTTTTGTAGAATGTCAGTTTGTAGTAAAACATGGTATATTTGATACCTTAATAAATATAATTCGGGTCAAGGTACCAACTTCTTATTGTGTGCATTTACTATTTAAAACATGTTCTTTTTAGTGGTATGATCATTTTAAAGGTAAACTTTGCCATACATGGGCAATATGCATTTGAAAACTGGGTGTGAAAATTTTTTTCCCCCCTTTTTAAAAATTAATCAGAAATCTGAAATTTGTAATACTTTCAGACATGCACCTAGTTGCTAAAAAAGTACTTTAACAAGAGTATTATATATAATTTTCACCTCAGCAATAATAATAAAAAACTTTGTTACTGACATGGGGCGACCATGGGTAAGCAGAGTATGCAGATCAGGATAATCACTATTTCCAGTCTCACCTGGGCAAGTCTGTCTGCCTCGGTTTGGTGGGTCCTGACCGCCGGGGCTTTTGCCCGATCCAGTCTTTCAATCCATTCAGGTTATCAGCTGGGTTTAACAAACACCGGTCAAGTTCCTCCAAAACAGAGTCCTCACACTGAACCCGACACAGTGGTGCCAGAGACATGTTTTCTTTTATCTCAAATGGAGCAAACTTCCCACATGCAGCTGCAAGTGTCTGAAATGGCAAAGGGACAAAACAAGTTGCAGTTATCTTTTTTTGTACTTATTAATGCAGTTGACTATCTTAGTTAAAAAAAAAAAAAAAAGGGGGGTTCAAGGTATAATGTTTTATTGCAACTCAATAAAACATTATACCCTTTAAGATAATTATATAGATTATGCCCTACAAGAAGTTAACACAATTGCTTTAGGCAATAAAGTAGTGCTCCAATGAGCACTGTAGTTATGGACAAAACACATTTATAGGGGGCTAAACCCACCCCAACAACAAGAAAAATTAAAGTAAGGCCATTTTCATATTTTGTTCTTTCGATGTGTGAGATCTACTAACTTTTGGAGCCTGCTGGATCTTGGGTTTCTGCAGAAACCGAGTAATTTCTGCTTTTTCAGCTTTGAGACGCTGTAATAAAAAGATACACAGTGGTCAACACTTAAGTAAAATCTACCTAGCCCATACCAAAACTCCTCTACATAAACTTACATCTTTCTCTTCTTTCAACCGTTTCTCTTCTTCCTTAATTCGCTTTTCCTCTTCTTTCTTACGTTTTTCTTCAAGTTTGGCCCTAAGAAAAATTTTAAGCACAACATTTAGCACCCCAAAATCAATATCTGTATTGAACCAGTTTTATCCAACAGACTTATGGCACTAAAAACATGTCAAATGGATAAACCTGGACTTTAGGGTAACAGGAACCTTGCATTACTCACTCTTGCTTGGATTTTCGTAGTTCCTCTTTTGCTTTTAACCTCTCTGCCTTTTCTTTCTCTTCCTTCTCTTTTTTCTCTCGTTTCTCTCTCTCATCTTTTTCCTTTTTCTCACGTTTTTCCCTTTCTCGTTCCTCCTTTAGTTTGCGAGCCTCTTCTTTCTTTTTCTCTTTTGCAGCTTTAGCCTCTTCCCTCTGGCGTTCCTTCTCCTGTCGCAAACGAAGCCTCTCCTCTTGTTCTTGTAAAGTCTATAATTGCAGAAATTCAGTCAGTTTTTCTCCTGTACAAAAATAACACTTTTAATAATGATGGAGTGGGTTTGAAATACACCCTACAACAAATCAAGTTACATTTAAAGTCATTTTTTAAAAAACTGACAAGTTGAACTCTTACCTTCAATGAGCGTCTTTTGATCTTTTTCTGATCTGCTGGTATCTTGGGGGTGGTCTTTGGCTCCTATGAAGATATGGGGGAAAAGAAATCTGATAATTAGTGTCTGACATCTGACCCACTCAATGTTTTCTTTTGCACAATTTATATCTGGAAAAATTATTGCAATAATAGTACTACTGCACTATATTTAAGACTGAGATTTTGATTACCATATTACTGTGGGTGTTTCACAAATGTTCTTATATGTAAATATATACAATATATCTGAATGTGCTTCCAGACATCCTCAAAATGCTGTTGTTGCATTATGAGCAGAGGTATTTGTCCGAATTAAGAGATATTTGATTTTGTGAACATAGCAGATAACCTGTGTAATAAAAGCAATGGGAAAAAATGATTAATTATTGATCAATCAAATGATATTTACTCATGTAAAATACATAACAAGATACCATGTTACAAATTCCATCAAAAGTAGAGAGAAAATGCTAATCAAAATCTCTAACCAATAACAGGTTATCGCATGAAAAACTACTTTCATCATACTTTGTCTTACCATGCTGTACTTTGAAATGACAATTTGCTTTCTGCGTGATACACTGCCAAATAAATTATTAGGAATACTAATCAATTCATTTGGCATCATAATAAAACAGGCTAATCTTAAACAACCTTAAGTGGGATTAAACAAAAGGCAAGCAAAGGGAAATGTGCATACTGTAGGTGTAGTAGTGTGTGTAGGGTCATCAGTCTTGGACTTCTCTGGTGAGCTTTCAGACATGGAGCTAACTGATGAAGCTGACAGCATGGACTTATTTCCCAAACTGGAAACGTTTCCTGACTCATTCTGCTCCTCTGGCTCACTGTCAGAATCCTGCGTTGTGTCAAGCTGCGAGATAGATGCTGCCTCATTCCCATCTTTATCCTCGACCTCTTCTAATTCATCATTGTTGACTATTACGCAGTCTAAAGTGTGTGTTTTAGGAATGTGATCAACACTGCTGGATTTCTCAGAAGAGGCAGTTTTGTCTTTGCCCTGATGCTTGTCTTTTGTCGGGAGGAGGGGACAGACAGGAGCCGGTGAAACAAGGCACTTTCCAGGAGACAAAGTGTTGTCCTCAGTCAGATCTATAACCATGTTCTCAACTGAGGCTGCAGGGCGCCTTCGGCTCAGGAAGCCATCAAGGGGCCCGCGACCATTAACCAAGGGTGGTCCACTGTGCACAGGGAGTGGAGAGGACTCATTCTCATTCTCCCTGTCTGAAGGTTCAGGGCAGGCATGTGCACAGGGGCGTTTAGGCGGCTGGTTCTCTTTAGGTTCAGGGTTCAGGCGCTTGAATGGGAGACGAGCTGCAGGCAAAAGAAAAGAAAAAAAAATCCTTAAGCCACCATTATAGTTGTTGTGTTGTATATGTCAACATAATGTAGAACAGACGATGGGGCTATTGCAAAGTTGCTCAGCAACAAATATTCTGTAGGGTTTTAAACAAGTTAAATTAAGATTTATTAATTAGATTTATAGGCACTGTAAATGTAAGGTATGATTAAACTTGGATAGTATGAAAAATGATCAACCCCCCATGCTAGATTATCATCAGTGGTATCTGATAATGTCTTATTGTCATAATCTTTCAATAGTGTCAAAACAATCTTGAAAAATAATAATTCAACTTTGACTTTACCTTGTATAAGTTTCTTGTTGGCATTGTTACTTGGCTTACAATCCATGCCTGAAAAGAACAAAAATAGATACATCAGTAACCCATCCTTCAAGCCAAAACTTCAATTCAAAGTATTCAAGTCTGAAATAATGAACTGACACTAAAATTGGTCAAAGAAAATCAATAACTGACAGTTCTGACAAATGTTTAACTGATAGGCTGAGTGGTAATTTTTTTTTTTTTTTTAAACAGATGAAAAGGCAGTGCTAACTTGAAACGACAACCAGTGCAAATACAGCTTTTAGTATACACAACTCCACTCAGCCATTTGTTTGTTTAAACTACGGTTGCAGCAATTTAACGTTAGTTTACTACTGTAATAACAACTTGTCAGTGAAGTTACTGTACTGTGTGTCTTAAAACTTCACCCCCCCGTATTAATTGAAGTGCGAGATTGCAAAAACGCTCCGAGAGTACTCTTTTTTTAAGGTGTTGTATTAAATGTCATAGAAGTTTCAACGTCGCTGTGCTAACGTTACAGTGTTAGAATGAATGTAATGGTTGTGTTTGGCTTGCTCTCCCGCCAACCGGTGTATTACTCGGTACAGTAGGCCCGGTCGAGTCCGCAGGGCACGCACCTTAGGGCTGTCAGGCAAAGGATGCCTGACCAGCCATAATAACTTGCTGAAAACTTCGCACAACTTCGGTGAGTGGTTATAACGTTATGTATTACAGTCACAAAAAACTTGGATGTGTGAAAGAGGGACGACAAAGGAGCATCTGTATAGGAGCTTACCTATGACACCGGCTTTCATGTTTGGTACTAACGTTAACCATCTCACGGGGCGCTAACATTACTAGCTTGTCTGCTAACCTCACAAAACTAGCATCTTTGCTAAGCACCCCGAGCAGAGCTATGAGCTAGCAAAAGTGCGAGCCGTGCAGTCAAGTTTTCCACTAGGTTAAACACTAGTGGAAAAAAAGTCTGTTACACGCCAAGGAAACAGACTCGTGAATGGAACACATTTGTATTTTGAGGAGTAACTTACTTCAACATAATGTTGTTGTTTCTTATCTGACGTTTAAGCTTCCGAAATAGCTATTAGCAATGCCGGTGTTGTGTCGAAATTTGTTTCCTCGTCGATGTGTTTCCCCTTATTTAACCTGATCTAACCTAACCTTACCTCTACCCCAAAGCAGCCTCCTCTACGATGTTTCACCTGACTTCAACCAGTTATTTCTGCTATGCCAACCCATAAACTAAACTAAGCCCTAGCCGCAACCAAAATCAGTTAGCAAGTTAGCTGTACACAGCTAGCTTTAATGTTTGAAAAGTTACCGGCAGAGTTTCACATTAAATCAGTTAACTTTAGTCTCGTAGCCGAGACAATAGTAAACGTTAACTGATGTCGTTAGAAAAAAGGAGTTGCTAGCCTTTCCTAACTGAACGTTGGGTAGCGGATTGATTTATCTTCAAACTACGTTTTTCATAATTTTGTGCTCTCCAAATTGTAGAGACGAAACAGTACTCCGTCCACATTGTAATAGTAATCATTTTGGCAAGTTCTTGTGAGCATGTGGAAGCCTGCTATACATGGCATTAGCATTACCTCTTCTGCGGGGAGTCGATGCTGCCAAATGTCCGTCCACAGATGGGTTTTCCGCCGCCAACATCCCAACCACGGCCCCGGGGCTCCTCTCGTTTGCGATATTCTCCGGCAGAACAGCTTCAAAACAACGGCACAGTTCGTGTAAACCACCGAGAATGACCCCGATGACAACCCAAATGCTATGCTGCTATTTAAACAACATGTATTTCTAATTTATTTCACATAAAACATAACGTATTCTCTTTCCTTATCTCCCACATACTCCCTTGGTTTACCCCTCTGCCTGCCTCGCGCTCCTCAGTCGGAATTGGCGGGAGTGTGTTGCTTGTTTCAATAACCTTCGCTGATTGGTCAGCGTCAAGTCACTGATCACTGCGAGATGCGTTTGATTTATACAACCGTGTTGCAGTTTTCTCACTGTTTCGTGTATTGAAGCGATTAGGAATATTTGTAATGGCATTAGAGCTTCAAATGTTGTGTGATATATATATTTTTTTTCCAGCAGAAAGACGAAACTCTGTGAGTTGAATTCAGTCAGTGGATATTTTAATCTCTTTTTATAAACATACTATCCACCCCGTCCGGGACACCCTGTGCCGTGACCCGTAAGATGACAGATGTGTCTCACGGGGCACGCCTTCTGTCAGATGTTTCGGGCTTTGTGATTGGTCGCAGTGTTTGACTTTCAGACGTCAGGGTTGCCATGTTGTGGGATAGTGAAACGAAAGAAAGGAATTGGAATGAAATCCGGTCGATGAGGCTGGTGCTCTCTGGATGTTTGTTTACTCGGCGATATCATGCACTATGCCTAACTCATAACTATCGCTAAGTTTTGTTTCTCCCTCTCTCTCCCCCTCCCCTTACAGCATTTATTTGCAAAAAATGACAAATGGTCAAAATAAAAAGATGCAGTTTTTTCAGACCTCAAATAATGCAAAGAAAACAAGTTTATATTCATTTTTAAACAACACAATACTAATGTTTTAACCAAGGAAGAGTTCAGAAATCAATATTTGGTGGTATAACCCTGATTTTCAATCACAGCTTTCATGCGTCTTGGCATGCTCTCCACCAGTCTTTCACATTGCTGTTGGGTGACTTTATGCCACTCCTGGCGCAAAAATTCAAGCAGCTCAGCTTTGTTCGATGGCTTGTGACCATCCATCGTCCTCTTGATCACATTCCAGAGGTTAATGGGTTTCAGACCTGGAGATGACAGGGTCTCGATCTGGTGGTCCTTAATCCACACCTTGATTGACCTAGCTGCGTGGCATGGAGCATTGTCCTGCTGGAAAAACCAATCCTCAGAGTTGGGGAACATTGTGAGAGCAGAAGGAAGCAAGTTTTCTTCCAGGATAACCTTGCACATGGCTTGATTCATGCGTTCTTCGCAAAGACGCATCTGCCCGATTCCAGCCTTGCTAAAGCACCCCCACATCATCACCGATTCTCCACCAAATTTCACAGTGGGTGCAAGACACTGTGGCTTTAGGCCTCTCCAGGTCTCCGTCTAACCATTAGACGACCAGGTGTTGGACAAAGCTGAAAATTGGACTCAAGACGACCTTACTCCAGTCCTCTATGGTCCAATCCTTATGGTCTTTTGCAAACCTCAGCCTGGCTCTTCTTTTCTTGTCATTGATGAAGGGCTTTTTTTCTAGCTTTACACGACTTGAGCCCTGCCCCGAGGACCCTATTTCGAACCATTCTCGCTGTGCACTTCACCCCAGCTGCCATTTGCCATTATTTTGTAGGTTACTTGATGTCATCCTATGGTTGCTGAGTGACATTCAAATGAATTGACGGTCATCCTGGTCAGTGGAGAGTCGTTTTCGTAACTTTGTTGTCCCCAATGCCTGCTGCTGACCTTGTTCTTATGAACCGCAGTCTTAGAAATTTTAAGGATGGAAGCAACCTGAAGCTCACTATATCCCTCTGCCAGTAAAGCCAGAATTGAACCGTTCTTTTCTTCACTCAAAACTTTTCTTTTCAACTTTTGGCATGGTTAATAGTTATTTTTTTACTCCAATTACGTTTGCGGTACTACTAGCACTGTTTTCGCCATCCAGCTGGTCGTATTGCAAGAGGATAGTGATGACCACAGCAGAGGTTTTTATACTTTTCATGGTTAAATAAGATTTGGTTCAGGTGATCACCTAATCAGTACCTCATTAAGAAGAGTGAGGTGTGCTTGTGTTGGAATTCAACAGGCACTGGAATGGAATGGCTGTCATACATGTAGAGATGCTGATTTCAGAAAAAATTGCTGTGGTCTCTTAATTTTTTCCAGAGCTGTATATATTTGTATATATATATATGTGTATGTGTGTGTGTGTATATATATATATAGCTGGACCAGTAGCTGGAAAAGGCTGGACTGAAGGACAACACAGAAGCACTAATCATGGCAGCACAAGAACAGGCACTCAGTACAAGATCAATAGAGGTGGGGATCTGCCACACCAAACAGGAAACCAGGTGCAGGCTGTGCAAAGATGCTCCTGAGACAGTTCAGCACATAGTAGCAGGGTGTAAGATGCAGGCAGGAACAGCGTACATGGAATGCCATAACCAAGTGGCTGGCTTAGTGTACAGCAACATCTGCAATGAGTATGGGTTGGAGGTCCCAAGGTCACAATGGAAGACATCTCCTAAGGTGGTTGAGAATGACCAAGCCAAGATCCTGTGGGACTTCCAGATCCAGACTGACAAACCTCGTGTTGATTGACAAACAACAGAAGAAAGCAGTAGTGATAGACGTAGCAATCCCAAGTGACAGCAACATCAAGAAGAAGGAACACGAGAAAATCGAAAAATACCAAGGGCTGAAAGAGGAGCTAGAATAGATGTGGGGAGTAAAGTCAACAATGGTGCCAGTGGTAACTGGAGCACTGGGGGCTTTGACCCACAAACTGGGAGAATGGCTCCAGCAGATTCCGAGTAAAACATCTGAGGTCTCTGTCCAGAAGAGCGCAGTCCTAGGAACAGCTAAGATACTGCGCAGAACCCTCAAACTCCCAGGCATCTGGTAGAGGACCCGAGCTTGAGGAAGACACCACCACCCCCCATGGGGTGCGTGTGTGTGTGTTTATATATAAATATAATTTAATAACATATTGTTTTACATATTTTGAAAGACATGTTTGTCGCACACTTTCACACCAACAGTTTTGTTTATATCAGTGAGAAAGTTGTAAAAGGTCGATGAAAATGGAAGAAACTTCTATCCTGACTAAGGTCAACAAGAGTTCCACCTCTTTGCTCTAAATTATAAGGGCATCCCCTGAACTGCTTACAGACCGGTTACTTATCATAGTCTCTAATTGCGGGGTTGAGATATACGGTCTATGGGTGGGATCGGTGGGATTCATGCCGACGGGTGTCATGTTAGAATCACGCGTGTCCCGTTTACCGCTCACACGAATCCTGGGACTTGTAGTTCGTCGGGCCCACGAGCATGTTGAATGTAAACAGTTTTGAACTACAAGCGCAACAGTTGTAGTGCGCCTGCGCTGAACGCCTCCAGGACGCCTTCAGCTTTCGACGGATACGTGAGGAGATAAACGTTATTCTTGTAATACTAACATTTTTTTTATATGTGCTTCATGTGAACTTGTTAGCCGTAACAGTCTTTCCAGTCCTTTATAACTGCTAACCAGTCAGTCTAATGAAGTAACAACGTAAGATAAAGCGACTGGAAGCTAATCTCTGCTGCTGTCGGACTACTGAGCTGCCCAACAACATGCTTTAGCTGCTATCTACTGTGTAACATCACACACAAAGTTAACATATGATAACTTCACATAGGTATAGTTAAAAAGCAAACTGGACAATTTCATGCTCTAGTATTAAAATTGGTTAAGAATTTGAGCATAGTTGGAATGTGCACCCGAGAGACAGCCTCGCAAACTGTAGGAAAAATGTTCAAATAAAATAGTAGTGTTTAAGTGTCTACTTTATCTGTTTGAAGGCTAACATTAGTATGTCAAGTGTGATCAGTGTTAGCAATGTTCTTTAATTGTCAAACAAGCAAAAACAAGTAATAAGGAGTGTTATATATAGTAAAAATACATATGCATATTGGTTAAAGTTTTCTTGCCTGCATGAGTATTAACTGCTGATTTCGATTTCTGTGTATTCCTATTATCCAGGCGAGACTTGGGATTTCAAAATGGCAGGTTTGTCACTTAACACGTTCCTATCTATCTATCCTTTGTGAGGTCACACACTTGCTACTCCACGTTTCCACATTCCCTCTCCTCTGCAGCGTATTTAGATGTGTGAAATATTTATATGTAAAAATAGTAAGACAGCAAGTTTATGATGACACTTTGCTTCTTTTTTCAGAGCGGGTGAATAACTTTCCTCCCCTGCCTAAATTTCTGAGAATAAAGCCATGCTTTTACCAGAACATTGATGAGGAAATTCCTGCACCCCACCAGCAGTTGGTGCGCAGGGTCTACATGCTCTGGATGAGTAAGTGTTTTTGCATACATACATAGATACATACATACATTTTCTAACTATATGTTTGTCTTTTGCTTTTTTGGCATTAGAGGAGGCATTCCCTCTACTAATGTTAAGTTAATTAGTCACTGCCCTGCTCTCTTCGTCTTTCCACATCTCCTGCCCTCTCTCCTCTGCAGTGTATTCAGGCACGCTGTGCATAAATGTGATCTCATGTATTGCTTGGTGGGCTGGGGGTGGAAGTGCAACAAACTTTGGCTTCTCCCTGCTCTGGCTCATCCTCTTTAGCCCCTGTAGTTACACCTGCTGGTTCAGACCACTCTACAAAGCTTTCAGGTTAGTCATCATCTGGTAAATTTCATGAATGAGTGATATCTGAAATTCCACTTTAATGTCAGGTTATTTAAACTGCACCCAAAGAGTCTCTGCACACTCTGCAGGTTCAAATATAACATCAGACACACAACAGTAAGACTTCACATGTAAAAACACCCACATACAGTACACACAGCCAAAATCCTATTTCTTGACCGTATGGCCCTGAGAAATCATGCCATTAAAGTTTATGGACAAATCAATGAAAATGGACCCTAACCCTCCGGATATTCACGTTTTGGAAGTTGTTACACATCCAGTGATGGACTTCTGCTCTCCTCTAGCTTTACAAGCTGGCAGGGGTCAGTGACTGTTAAAAGAAGATGGATTTTTGTGTCATTGGGTAGCAGTGATAATTTGTGTTATGTATCTTTTGAAGATGTGACTGAGTGGCGGAACGTAAGAACAGAACAAAAGTGGTCCAAGTACTGATCCCTGAGGAACACCAAGTTTGAATTCAGAGCAGGAAGATATAGTATTATAATATACAGCTCCTTGACACCATTGAGTTTCTCAAGATGCTCTAGGAGGGTGTTATGGTCCAGTGGTCTCAAATCTAGTAATAGCTAAGATTGTAAGTTCAGAATCCATGGCAGTTAATAAGTAATTTTCTTCCCTGGCCAGTGAAGTTTTGGTAGTGTGTTTGGAGCTGAACCTAGACTGAAACTCGTCAAGAAGATTGTTACTGGATAAATGGGCTGTGAGTTGGCCAGCAACCACCATTTCCAACAGTATGACATAAAGGGGAGATTGGAAATCGGTCTGTAATTGCTTAGAGTAAGTGGATCAAAGGTAGGTGTTTTCAGTGGGGATTTAAAAGCAGTGAGTGCGATACCAAAACTGAGATCTTTATTGATGATGCTGAGAACAGGGCTTCCTAGCAGTTTGAACAATTATTTTATGATGTTGCCCGGAATGGGATCTAGAGCACATGTGGTCAGGTTAGAACTTGTAACAATTTTAATAAAGTGTACTCAATAACTGTGTCAAACTGCAAAAATCGGCTGGTGGTTTAGTAACTTACATGAAAATGGAGTGGATGTTGTAAGGGCTCTGAGGAAAGAGGAGCCACCCTTACCAGTAATCTCTTTCCCAATCACCTTAATGTTTTTCAATAAAAAAGTAATTAAACAGGAAAATTTGTTTGGGCAGGGTGGTTTTAATGGTTTTACTATTCTCATCAACAGCGATAAATAAATATCAGGCATTGTTTCTGTTGTTCAGATGAGAATAATAGGTGGACACAGCTTGTCGGAGAGAATATTTCTACACCAACAGTGATTCATTCCAGACCTTATATTTCTGGTATAGTATTGTGTCATTTTCACTCTGAATGTCTACATGATCGTCAAAGTGTCCAAGGAGAAATCACTGAACCCGGTGGTCTCAGTTAGAGCAGCTCAGATTCAAGAGCTGATCTATCAGTGAGGCACCTCTTGTGAGGTTATGGGGTAGATATGAATGTTAAATTGAATCCGAGACGGTTCTGTTAATGACCAGAGCGGAAGACCGAGGAGTAGAAGTAGGTCAGTGGTATGTGGGTTCAGTGACGGCCTGAGAAAAATCACATGTTTCAATAATGTTGCAAAAGCTCTATATAATGCATTGGATGTGAGGTTAAAGTGAATATTGAAGTCACCAGTTATAACATCGTGGTCGGCAGGAGTCACAAGATCTGATATGAAATTACTGAAATTCCTTTCAGAGTTTTGTTTGCCTAAGATTTATGAGATGTAACATAAAGAGCATGGGTCAATTATTTTTATTTTTAGGCTTTTATATACTGTCTTGGTGGGGTGAGTGGCCCTGAGGGTAAAGAGTGACCAGATAAATTCTATTAACACAGCCAAAAAATATTGAGCTCTTGATGTTCGAGTCCCAAAATGATTGTTCTGTTCTAAGATTGCTTTTCGTGTCATGATTTGCACATGCATCCATCATGTTTACAGAGTACATTTCTAGCTTTTCCATGGCTTGTGCAGCTGAATACAAAATGTTTCACTGTGAGTTTGTTGCCAGTTTGACCCATATGTTGACAACCAGTAGGAGGATGCAACATTGCAACAAAAATATTTGTTTTCTAGTGTATCACCCTTTTTACATGCTCTTTTTTTTCATGTTGTTCATAGGGCTGATAGCTCGTTCAACTTTATGGCCTTCTTCTTCATCTTCTTCCTTCAGTGTGTCTTGGCCCTCATCCAGACTATAGGAATCTCTGGCTGGGGAACATGGTGAGTTGAATCAAACCAGCTATGAAGACTGGCAACATGGTGTTTTAGAGAAAGCGGGTCATGAGGGCTTCTGTCAAATACTCAAGGCAGCTGGAAAATATGTGTTCGAATTATGATACTAAGATAGATTCAGCAGTGAAATAAAACCGTGAAGTTAACACATGATGAGGTTGTTAACAACATAACAACCATATTGGGTAGTTATACACTTATCTGCAAATTTTTACACCTGTATTTCTATTGATTGCTATTTGTTGTCTGTTTCTGGGTTTCTGACTTGACGTTTGCTAGTCCAGCCTCTTGATGTTGAATAGGGGATGAAAGGTTATGGCCATAACCTCAAGACTAGATGAGGCATTCTTTTATTAATGGTATGTCCATTGATTTCAAGAGAGAGTTTTTTTATTGAGATTTTTCCTTGTTGTAAGAAAGAAAATATATTTGAGTTGCAGAAAAACACATGGGTTCAACTCTAAACACAGAGGCTTCTGAATTCTGTGGATTTTGAGCAAACTTAACACAATTAATACATTTTTGCAGTGATGTTTCTAAAACTCTTACATAAGATTATTCACATTTTTACAATGATCTGTCCTCATTTCCACAGTTACATTTTTAATGATCAATTCTTGAAAACGCTATTATTTTATGCTATGTTTTATATCCCTATTTTTTGACGATGTACTTGTATTTTTAGTACATTTAAAAATCTTCTGTATTTATATTTAAATTCCCAGAGACCATGTGGAACAGAGTTGTTTTAAAAAACTAAGGTGTTTTTTTTTTCTCTTTCTTTTTAATTTTGTCATTTTAAACACAAGCACTTAACCACTTTCTCAAACTGAGTAATATTCAAGGCCAATTGCTGAATATCTGCTTGTGATAACAACAGTGTTAACTCATGGGACAATGGGTCACGATAAGTCAGTGTTAACACCGATCATCATTATGCTGTTTGTCACTGCATCTCTTTCCTCACTGCTAGTAACTTGGCATAATAATTGTATGAAATCCACTTTGCTAATTACACACTGTATGATGCACTAACCAGTACTACTCCATCTCACTCTCACCAACACATCAAAGCGGCTGGATTGCGACAGTGATGTTTTTCAGACAAAATGTGGGCTCCGCTATAGTGATGCTTATCACAAGTCTGCTCTTCACTCTGGTGACTGCTTTAATGGTACTGGTGCTCATTAAGGTGAGTGAACACATACACTAAAAAAAAAAACACACTCGACTGTAGTTCTTGCCCCTCATGCTCATAAATCCACGCAGACACTTTGGAAGAGACACAAATACACATTATGAACTGACACCCCCCCCCCCCCCCTCATGTGGCAGGTGCACAGAATGTACCGTGGTGGTGGCGGGAGTTTGGAGCGCGCTCAGGAAGAGTGGAGCACCGGGATGTGGAAGAGTGCACCAGTGAGGGAAGCAGGGTTCAATGCTGTTGCTCAGACAGCCCAAGGCCCGAGCTTGCCCCAGTACCCCGCTGCAGTGCCGAGCTATCCTGACAACAGTCACTGGTGAAGGCCAAGCACCACCTCTAGATGGGGATAGATAGCTGGCCATTTCTGTGGTGCACAAGAAAGCACTTGAAAGCACCATACCATTTCACCCTTACATGACCGATTGCATAGACATATTTTTTTGAATGAGAGAACAGGATCGCTATAAAAAGTTTTATCAAAGAGTTTCGTCAGCAAAGCTCATTAAAACATTACACTTCTTCTAGAGGGTTATCTTCAAAATATATCATTCTATTTTAATTTTGTTTACTTATAGTTTTTTGAAATGAATGATGACTGAGAAAGATTTAAAATTTTATGCTCACAAGAAATTTGCTGAAGATGATGTACTGTCTTGCAAATATGCAACTGGAAACTCAAAAACAGTGTGAACAGTTTCATGAGAGCAGTATGTGAAGGACGTGTGCCTTATGGACATTAATGATAGGATTATTTTATGTGTTGCCAGAACTGCATGCTAGAAATTGTAGTATGCTGCAGAACATGTTGTTTTTTTTTTCTTTTGCAACTAGTGAAAGTCTGCAAACTGCACGATTTTTATCTGGATGAATTCTTTTCTGTGCACTCTGTGTATTCTGGCAGGACTTCAGTTTAGTTTTGATTTGCTGTGCTTGATAGCTCCACGCCTGCCTGCTTTGGCTGTGATTTCTTGAAATGCGCCTTACTATTGTGTGCAGATTTTGCATGTGAAAAAATTACTTGACTGTTGCCTTAACAAATGCTGCTTTTTTTTTTTCTTTTTTGTGTTAAAGTGGACTTATGCTTCAGTGAAGCAACATGTGGTAACATTTCAGAAGTTGTTGGTGCATAATCCTCCGCTGTGATTTCTCACTGAGCACTGATGTGCCAAAACACTTGTCTTTCCATTATTTTAGGTCTGAAAAAAGTCACACCCAAAGTTTATGTGTTGTACTCTGCCTTAGTATTTCCCAGTTTCTGTATTTCCAAAACTGCACTGTTTGCTTTTAGTGGTCAGCGCCCTGCTGTGAAAGCACCTTATCAGCTGTTGTCACTGTTCCAGACACTTTGAATTTCCCTCCGATAGACTGATTTTTGGTGTTTGGCGACTGCAGTGTGCTTGCGTGCAGTTTATCATGGGTGTGAGACTAAATAGGATTTTATTTCAAATGTTCTAACCTCATGTAACCAAAACAGACACAACTCAACTGACTGAAAGAAAAAAAAACATCTATAGATAGATCTGGAGTAAGGTGAAATCTTGCATGAAATGTAGTCACAGTCTGTTGCAGATATGGGCCAACTTTCTGTCATTAAAACAAATTTCATAGTGAGTGATCTGATAAAACCAATGAATTTGGCTTTGCATACAGGTAATATAACAGCTCACTTTTATTTTGCCTCAATGATCCAATCAAAGCCTAAATGAAGTACAAGCACCAACTGGAAGGAAAAGGTGCCTGTCTCATAGTTTTACAATTTATTTCTTTTCTTTTTAAAAAAAGTGTCCTTCACGGCCAACTGCCAAATTTAGTATTTTGATTTTTCTCTGTTATTTGATAAGTGACAAAATATAACAGATATGTTAAAATTACCTTTAAACTTTGCAAGATTTCAATAAATATTCTTACTCACATGCTGCCTGTCTGTCCGGATTGAATGTATAAGAAATTGTAATGGTTGAATATAATAAGCAGCCAGTAATACAGGTTAGGTCTGAGTTTGACTGTTCATAAACTCAAAACTGGAGTCCACTTAACTGTCTAGTTATTTAACAGTGTTCGCACAGCCAGTCTGACAACACTGGGTGAATTTAAAGGTTAGATTTACCCAAGTTTCCCACACTGTCTTTGCACACAGTTCTGTCATGTGAAAAAAGTAACTTCTATATTGGTGATTTGTTTTTGTTTTTATATCAACTGAAGGATGGTGTTCTATGACATTAGACAACTCCATAAAACTTCACGCTTTTTAAACAAAGTGGAGAAAAAAACAGTGCGGAGACTGACCGCTATCACCAACTGGGCCCATGTAGGGTCTGGTTGTCCCTGTTGGTGGCCATTTTTCCTGCAGCTTTTGAAAAAGAATCTCTTTATCCCACATCCTCAGTGTCAGTCTTTCGCCCTGGCAAAGAGATGCTGTTGTATTGATTTATTCAGAAATGTAAGTCAGAAGTCAGAAATATTCGAAGAAACTGAGGATATGTGGGATTAAAAAAAAACAAACCTGGGAGCATCACAGAAGAATTCACAAGACAGCCTGAACTAAAAGTAAGGGAAGAGAAGAAACCTCATTAAATCTTGGGAGGAAAAGGAGGAGTGAAGAACAGGAGAGAGGGCAGTTAAAAAAAAATATATATCAAAGACGGTGGTTTATGAAACTTATAAACAACCCAGTATAAGTCCAGGTGCTGTTTTTGGAATAAAGAAACTCAAAACAATAGCTGGCATGTGGATTGTCTTAATTCCCCAGTGTAAATATGCCTATGCTAGGGATGAAAGCACTTAAAAGAAACAGCAAAATCTATGCGACTGCACTGACAATATTTTATTAATTTATTACCTGATAAGACCAATATATATCTGCAATTCTGTTCAAGACAACGTTCTTATACTGCACTGTTGAATAATTGAGTAGAGACCTACTTCAGCCCTTTAATTTTTACAGAACTTGTTTGAGATGAAACATAAGGTGGCACTGAGCGCCGTCGTTAATGACAGTGTGAAAAAAAACACAGAGCAGATTCAGGCTGCATTCCTGTAATTTAGTTTGGCCTCAGAGTTTTTTTCGACTAAAACAAACAGGTCTGAGGTAACGAGTTGCTGCGCGTTTTTGTTGATATGATCCCGGCACACAGGAGTGTGTTTTTTCCAAACATCAAGACGAGACGCACGTCAGTTAAACCTCCAGCATCGCTTTCAAATACATGTTTCAGCTGTGCGAGAGAGAAGGTAATCATTACTGACAGCTACATTCACGTCAAACTCCCAATAGTTTTTTTTTGGTATTATGAACAAGAACTGCATTCTCCAAAGTCTGACACACTTTCTTATCTGTGATATGTCTCTGAGTTGACTCACTGCCAGAAATGTACTCCTACACTTCTATATCCCAATGACATTTTGTCTTTTTCATAGTAAGACTACAGTAAATGCTCGGAAACTAAAATATAGCTGTGTACCCAAAAACAACCCTGGTCACACTACTGCACTGATGATATAACATTTACTGGAGTGAGATAATCTTATCATTATTTTTTTGTTGTTATGGAAGATAGAGGTATAAAGTTCACTCTGCATCACCTAAGAGTATCATTTGAATGCCTAGATACTACTAGTACATATACTAGTACAGAGTGTCGATCGATCAGTAACACAGCCGAAGACTGGTGGTGTACTCTGATGAATTTTGTCCATAAAATGAGATGTGACTGAAAATTAGAGGTCAACGTGTTTGCTACTTGTTCATTCTTGGTGACCATATTTACAAGACTTATTGTAGATTACAAGTGTTTTAAGCTCAAATAAAAACTTCATTGCAAAAAATAAATAGTAGATGAAGGTCTTGGCTGTACACAATATATTACACAAAGTGTATTCACAAGTTGTCATTGTACAAAAAATACATATATAAAAAAATGTCTTTTCAACAATTTCCTGGTGTGAAAATACCACCAGAAAAAGTCTTTTCACTGAAGATCAGCTGCCCGGTAAGAGTACGGAAATGATAGACAGTGCAGGAAATTGGCAAGGAAGAACAGGAGACCAATCAAAAGAATTTATAATTTGGAAATCTTTTCTAAGAACTGTCTCTGGTTAGAAGTACACCTATAGGAATATAATTACTGCACCGGCGTTGGCCTCAGACTGAATTCTATACCTCAGCAGAGTCAAATCTCTGACTCATCATTTATGTATCCCAGACCATCCAGACTTGAAATGTTGGCCATAGGTGTGAAGTGGTGCTCCCCATTCCCTTTGAAATCGACAGCAGAGTGATTATTATTGGCACTGCAATGTCTCCCAGACTCAGGCCCCAGGAGCTTTATCTCTGAAGTCCTGTTCTGGATGTGCATGTATTCGCCTGACTGCCTTTTTCCTTCGCTTTCACTGGAGCCCTGTGCGAACTTGAGGCATTCCCAACGTCCTCGACTCAGGATCCAAAATATTACCCCCATCAGGGAGAGACAAAGCAGCGAAAGCAGAGCCACAGCCACCTCTAAACGAGTTACCCTGCCAGTGTCACTTTGAGTCTCGGGGGACAACAGGTCCTCATTGCCCTGGTTTGGCACTGACCCTGGTGCAGCTGTATTCAGAGTGTGAATAGAGTCAGAGGAATTTGTCACCTCGTTGCCAGGAGTGGTGCTGTCCCCCACTGCGGGGCCAGAGTAGAGCTGTAAACGATAAACTGCCATGGTTCGGTTGTATGTTCTGCCGTTTATCTGCTCTACTGAGTCACAGGTGTAAAGGCCAGCGTCTGCTTCAGAGGCACTCAGGATGAGGAGGCCTCCGCTATAGATGTAGTATTTGTGGTTGGAGTGAAGTGTTTGGTCAGAGAAACGCCAGAGGACCTGTGCCAAGTTGGAGTGGAGCTGACAAGGCAGCTGGATGTTGTTTTCTGGAACGAGGGTAAAGTTGACAGCTGCTATGGGATCTAAAACACACACACACACACACACACAAAAACACAAGGTTGGTCTCACTGCGTTCTAATAAATACAACTGTTGGGACTCCGGTTCATATCAAAAGCCTTCCCAGTAATGCATGCAAACAACGCACTGCAAGTGAATGTACCTGGCTGGGGACATCGTGAGACGTTTCCCTCCTTCAGACTCTGCACTGCAGTATTTGAAGAGGGGGGTAAGCTGGAGACCGAGGAGCACTGCTCAGTGGAGAAGTCCCAGGCACAGTAAGGATCCCTGGCCAGGATGCAGTCCACACAAGTGTCATAGCGGCTGCAGTTACTGACTGGCATCTGGATAGCACCGAACTCTGAACCTGCATACAGTTGGCCCTATGTACGCACACGCACGCAAAACATTGACAAGCTAAAAGTGTTTCATCTAATAACCACTGAAGCCTCTCTACAGTCTGTATGTGGAAATTAAGCGACGTCATATTCAAATTCAGACTCAAGCTTATTATAAAATACTTGCCATGAAAAGCAGCAGTAGCGGGAAATGGTCTGTGATGATGATGCTGGTGATGAGCTAACAAACTGTATTGAACCATATGAGTTACCTTGCTCGCTGAGAGGCGCAGGATGCTGATAGGCTCAGGGTTTTCGTACAGTTGAATCTCCTCAATGATGAACATCTCTCCCGCGTAGTTGACAGCCTTCTGAACATAACCATTTTCTATTGGCAGACAACATTAAGCAATGACATTTAATAATCATGTAAAGAGCAGATCGCACAAACACGTTTTAACGAAAGGTCACAGCTTTGACGTACCCTGTCATTTTTTACATAAAATCAATGTGTCTTAATCCGCCGGCAAATGAAAAAGGTACTGATAGAACACGTCTTTTAAAAGCTTACCATTTAAAGCAAGCCTATGTAACTTCTGCTGATTAGCTTACTTCTTTTTAATCTTAAACTATTCATCAATAATTTAAGTTATTTTTTTCCAAACTTTAACTTTGATTGATGCTTCGTCAGTCATGAATATTTAATGTCATAGAGACCTACTAAAATTTTCAGGAGCTTTAAGTTTAATCAACCAGAAGACTAAGCTAAGGAAGACAAAAATGTTCTGATAAGTCTAACATCAGTTCTGTTCTACTTTAATCTTTGTGAGAATGCATCTAATTAGTTATTCCGATAGTTTACCAGTGCCAATGAACATGACGGCATATTTCTGTCCGTCCAGGGCCAGCACACTGTCCACTACAATCCGCGTTAGCAAAGCTCCTGTCTTGACCAGCAGCGGCCCTCCTGTCAGAGGACGAACAGCCTCGTCCATGAGGGGACGGTCTCTGATGAACTGGAGGGTTTTGTCAGGAAGGTCCAGAGAGCGATTCATCCCCATTTTACGTGCCACATTATTGATGCACTGCAATACAAAACCTCAGTTTATAATAGTGGATTTTGGGGATTTGCCTCATATTCTTTAATATCCAGTGTCATTTCCAGCTGCAACAAAGTCTTTACACTCACCGCTCCGGGTCTGGGGACTGGCACTTCTCCAGTGTACATCACCCACTTCACATGGGATGTCTCCACAGCAACGGGCGTCTTAAACTTTCCCTCGCTGAAAATATCTCTGATGGAGGACACGCTGTATGCACACACTGCAGATACCTGAGACAAGCTCCTGGAAACGACACACAGATTTAGTCAAGCAAACTGAATTTTTTTTTTTTTATTTGTATGACTGGAGAATAGTTTTAAATTCTTGAAAAAAAAAAAAAAAAAATCGCTCATCAAATAAAAATGTTAACTGCTAAATACCTTATATTACAATCAACACAATTAAACATACTCAACACCTAATCATTTTGTGTGAATATAGACCTTTTTTTTTTCCTCCCAGCTGACTGCTCTGCATACTTCCTAGATTACCCTATGTCCGCACCCACCCTGAGCCATAAAACCACAGGATTTGACTGTAAGTACTGACGACTGTGGGGTGAAGACAGCGTAGAAGACGCTCTTCCTCCAGTCCGCATGCTTCAGCAGGAAGACATCCTGGACAATGGGGGGCAGGCTGGGTTCAGGGAGGGAACAATCCAGACGCGCTTTCAGGAACGACGTCCATTTCCTCTGCAGTGTCCGCTGGCCGCCCATATCCCCCTAAACACAGGGACAGAGCACTCTGACATTTCCACATATTCCCTTTAACTACAACAACCACACGAAAGTCCAACAGGGACCTGTGAGGATGCCAAAGGTCTTGGATAGACTAGTAGTTTTTATACCTTGCAGACACGGGCCACTCGTGACACTACAACTTTGCGGTAGAAATCGTACTCCATGGCATTCTCGCTGAAGAACAAGTACACCTTATCATCATCACCATCGGGACTATCAAAACTCTCAACCACAAAGTCCATGTAGACAAAGTTTGGCTCTGAAAACACAAAGCATGAAGAAAGTACTTGAGATGGGTGTAGAAAATTCAAATATCAACACATATCATTAACTGCGTCATGCATTAGCACTGCTGCTGCTGTTGCTACAGTCAACTCCCTCTAAACTCTTATATAAAACTTTAAACAGCCATTATTTTTGCAGCAGAGGAACTCACCACTGAGCCAGGAGCTCTTAAACTCAGTGCGGAGAGCCAAGTTTGAACTGCGCAGAACCACAGGCTCGGAGCCCAAGAAGTTGATGGATGTAGCAGAATACAGGTCATTTCCTGTTGGACAGGAACAAGAGATGAGGAAAAGTTCCTGGAAATCCATTATTCATATTAAGTTGGAACAATATCTAATTTATATGCCTAATAATGAACTGAATCAACTGTCTTTTTCTTACTAATTAGTACATATGTTGAATGGGCAGGAAGCAGCAGCAAAGATATTAGGTTACATTTATATCCTGGCACACAGTTGTCATCTTTTCTGTCGGTGCACTTTGAGCGTTCGTCATTATTCTTTGCTTTGTTCCCTTTGGCAGCGAACCTGACTCAGACACTCACCAACCATGAGGGAGGAGTATCTCTGGAAAGGATCAAAAGGACACTTCCCCTTTCCCTCCTCCTGCTTTCCCTGCAGCCTCAGCTGTCCATTAGCAAATGTCTGGTGGAAACAAAGGAAAAGAAAGAGGAAAGAAAGAGAAATTGATTGAAGGAGGGAAGAGAAAGAAGAAATCCGCCATTTTATTCAGACAAAGTACCGAGATTCCAGTTGGATCTGAGCAGGATTATTGTTTAGCCCATTAACCTCAACTTGCATATATTTACATTATTACTCACAATTTTTCAAAGTGAACAGAAGATACATAAAAGCCAACCGTTCACCAACCTCTGACTCAGCCATTGTTTTACATTTTGGTCAGAACGATATCTGGCACACCCTAGAAACCTGCTTTAGAAAAAACTGAACATCAGGTCGGCTGTTATTTTTTAGTCATATTCACATTACTGTCTTGTGGTTCTGCAGTTGCACATAGGAACCATTCGACTCTCCATGGCGATGCTTTCAAGGATGTTCAGTCCTCTGAGATTTGAGTTCCCTGCCAAAATCAACTGCATTCACGAGCTACCGTGTGTGTTGTCGCACAATCAAACCCAACAGAGACAATAAATAAGCAAACTCTGGCATTATGAAGGAATGGGCTTCACCTAGACACTTCAGAAGAAGGAGAAAATGTGTTGACTCTTGTTTGTGTAACAATAGAGAGGGTGGGAGTTTTTTAATTCAATACAGTTGGGGGTTTCTCAGAACAAACACATAATGGCCATCAAAGGAACTGCAGCATAAAGCCTTTGTCTATTGACTGCAAGATTCATACATAATTATGGCTTAAAGAATAAGTCAGGAGATGCTCTTTATTTTTCTTACTGTCAACAAATCCCATGAGGAAGACCAAAACCAACAACGAGTTGATGCTACTAACTTGCACCTGTACTGTCTGTGTAGCCTGATTGTCTTCACTTATTCCTCTGTTGTACAAAAACTAACACGCTCCTTCATTACCATGAATATGGGCACTGCAGTTTATTTTGACTCAGTCCCAGATACTCAGACCTGCTGCCTGAAATAGTCACTGGAGAACCAGATGTGTATTAATCTGCAACTGAAAATAGTCCCCAACACATGCACTATTTGCTTCTGTTTGAGTAATGTTTGGTAAAAACTACAGTGCCTAGCTGTTTTATGAAAGCACTGAGCCTTTTTTAAAAAGGAAACAATATTTTTGAGGCATTTTTTTAAAGATTTAAGTCTTCGGTAGGAACAAATAGGCTTGGGGCTGACTGCCACAGACGGGGTAGGGAAGTCGGAAAGTATTGAGAGATGACACATTGGTGGTTTGGATCTTTTCATGGCATCTGCTGACACTAAACAACAATATAGAAATTGCCAGCCTTACCCTGTAAACATACAAAACTACCTGTATGGAACTTAAAGAGGGATAACTTCTGAAAAAGGGCAGACGTTTGCACATTATGTCAGTGGCACAACAACCATCTGCTTATCAACAGAGGTTATGCCCCAAGAAACAGTTTGTAAAATCCTCTAAACTAAGCCCACATTCTATACTTACCATATAATCACAGGTGGGGCTAAAAGCATTCGTGCCACACACATACATTGCGGTGTCGTTCACTCTGTGCAGGGTTCGAATGTAGTTACGGCATTCCACCTGCCACAAGATCGAGCAGAGAGAATGCCAAGGTCACAGCTTTGTTACTTCAGCTGCAAAAATACAAACATGCCACATACATATACTGACTGCACAGGCTGCCTGGAGTTGAGCTGGTGACCATAAGGTCAAGGCTGTGTACATGCATTTTGTTCTCATGCCTTTATTTGGGCTTTCAGTACGAAACTGTAATCAAAGCACTTCAAAGAAAATTCTGTGTAAAGACTCGAAGAGGAAACACTCCCATATAAATGATTTACAAATGTACAGAGATAAATTGCATGGGGGAGTAAACTGCATTCAGTCAACAGTCCTCCTTAAACACTGTATCCTTGCCCTAGAAGTAAAAGTTACCGTACGCGAGCTCTGTTTTGAAATACATTACACAAACCTCAGCATGTTTTCCCTTGTACGTGCACTCCCTCTGCTTCTCCTCAGTGACTCGCCAATACACCTGCATCAACACAAGGAAAATGTCTTGTCAAAGCACGCAGGAATGGTGTCGCAACCCAACGGCACGGTGGAGCTGTGGCCTGTTTACACTCACACATCTCACTGTTTGTCTAACATCAGGGCCCGTCAGTGCAATGTAGGAGGGAGTACCTGCTAGCTGGGACACCAGTCCCTCTTCAGTTGTGGCTGTTAGCCGTGTAACTGTAATTATGAATCATAGGACCACTGTGGAGTGTTCTGTACACTGCTCGAGTAGACAACACTGCCGTATCAAAAAAGTGAAAGCAGACAGTGAAAGCTATACTGAACGAGGAATATATAAATATAATCCAATATAATCTGATATAATCCAGGATTAGGCCTTGAGTGCTTTAATGATTATTTTATGAAACAGTTTCAGTAAAATATCTTAAAATTTCAAAGAATATTTCATATTTAATCTGTAATAATGAAAAAGTCAATTATTAGCCATTTCATCAAGTAATAATATATAAAAGCTCTGCAGACACATGTGAGTTTATCAGTTATTTTACAACAGCTTCAAACAGAATGCTGCTGACCAGAACAGAGGCCCATACTCTGCACGTTTCATAAACAGAGTTCCCTGAGTGAGCCTCTACACATTTTCTTACCGCAGCCTTTCTGACTGAGATGTTGTCGATGTCCAGGGCATATATGGCCTCTCTGGCCCCCAGCAGCAGCACTCCAAGGTCATCTCTCATTAACATAGTGGAGTAGTTGGAGATCCCCTCCTCTCGGAACAACTTCAGCTCATCTAAAACAGGAGAACAACTGCGTCACTACACTGCATCCAATGGTATTTTCCTTCTACATCTTAGCTGCTTTGCAGTTGGAAAAGAGCTTGCACAGCAAAAACAGAATGCAAATTCATTGAAATTTAATAAGCGTGTCGCAACCAGCACAAAATCCAAGCAGTTAAAGCTGCAGCACTTGTTCATATATCCTACAGTAAGAGTATATCATGACATACTGGCCCATTCAAGTGTTAAGTCAATGAGAATTTGTGACTTACTCTGGTAAGGGACAGTTTTTCGTGGGACACAGTAGTGAGTGTTGAGTGCACTCAGTGATACATGGAGCATCAGTCCACAGATGATGCTCAGAGCTGAGAAAAGAGACATGGCTCAGAGTCCAGGTTTGTCTAAGCGTGGAAGAGCTGCACAATCCAGCTCTGCCACGGAAGCACCCAATCAGAGACAGATCATGGTCAAAGGTCTCAGTCCAGATGCTGCTACGCTGTGGTGATGTCGCTGTCCTGGACATGTGCTTCTCTGGCACGAGTCATGTTTTCAAAGCGGTTCATACAGATGTTTAACCTGGCCTGTAGAGAGCGGCTCAGGCTGCTTTGGTTGAGTCTGAAGTCAGCGTCCTGCCTGATGTATATCTATGTTGGTGTTAGCCTCCAGTGCAGTGTTAATGAGCTGCTGGTGTCCTCTCTGGAAGGAGGAGCAGAAGCCATGCTGCCCGGCTACTGGTGAGGGATGCTGGAGGAGACCATGTTCATGGAACCAGCTTCTACAAGAGACATGAAAACATCTATGAATTGAATTATCAAAGTATTATTCACTTCTAAAATGAAAATGGCAGCTGGTTTGCCTCTGCCACCGTATTTCTTTCCACTTTTTCTGTTTTGCGCTTGGCGATTCATGGAAAATTATTAGGTAGCGCTACATAAAAATGTTCTTTTCAGTGATTATCCTGTAAATGTGTGGGTGTCTGGCAACGGTGCTTTTCTTTTCTGTTGATCTGATTATCTAGAATCTGCACAACTACACGGCGTAAAAATAAGTAAGAATGAGAGAAAGATAGACCTCAGAAGCTCATTCAGATCTTTCACTAAAGCACAACCACCATTAAAAAAAAGGCAAATTAATGGGCACTACACCAGTTTAGCATTGCACTTTCATTTTACAAGAGACTAAGAGATTAAAAACAGAATGGTCAAGCCAAGATATCTTCACTTTTAGTCCCTTGTATGGGTCAAACTACAAAAACACTGGTTCCTACAATTCCCTTAATGCAACTCAAAGGCATCTTTCATTAGACCTCATCTGGGTTTTTTTCCTCAGAGTTATGAAAAAAACTCCTTTCAGAGCCCCAAAAAGACATTATACAACAGGCACAAACATGACCTTATTGTTACATCTGAGTAGTCAAGCACCGTTTACAGTCAGATCTGTGAAAAGTCATAACAGTAAACTACACAGAGTTAACTTATATTAAGTGAAAATAGTGCCATTCTGCCCACCAACCCCCACTCTCTCTTCCTCCTCCACTCTCTGCCTCTTCCTGTCCTCCTCCCTGATAAGAACCTGCTTCCTCTGGGCTCAGCGGGGTTCAAGCAGCAGAGGGGATCAGTTCAGGTTTGGGCTTGAATACAGATCACAATAATTCACCGCTTTAACGCTCCATCCCCACACTGGGATTCCTGCTGAATTGAGACTTACCATTTCTTTGGCAGGTTTCTTACTGTTTTCTTACTGTTAACTGAGCGGCTCAGCCTCATTCAAAATTCATCAAGGCACTTTTTCCCAGAATAACACACAAAGCATACTTAGGAGCAGATTCACAAGGCAAAAACTATACTCTTATCTTTTTGGAGCACACTGCTCCAAAGCAGAAGCACCGCACAGATGCTTTGCAGCTGTTATTTAGATTTTATCCCGCAGAGAAAAGAAAATACAGCATATTTAATAGAGATGCATCCTTTGAAACACACACCATAGAGCCCTCGCCTGTTGACAGACACCAAAACGAGAGCATCGAAATTTCCTGGAGAGACAGCTTGGCACTCACTCCCATTTAACTCTGAGCAACCTCGGGTTTCAATGTGCTTTTTGCAACAAACTGCCGTGCTCCCAGCTTGTTGTTACTTGACAGAGCGGGACAAGCTGCTGCACGTATAGGACTGCTCATGTGCTGTCGGAGCACCAATGTCTTGCTTACCCCCCCCCAAGGATTGAGAACTACAACTGAATGGAATGATTGTGGGTTGTTTTTCACAGCGTTTGACAGATACTTACCAACAGTGCAGACAGGCAGGTATGGCTAAGAGCATGCAGCAGTTGTCCCTGTTTTCTCATGCTTTGTTTATCCAGGGTCACTGACCTGTGCACGTGTGGACAGGGTGTGTGTGTGTTTTGTTTTGTTTTGTTTTTTCTTTTGGGGGGGGGGCTGCACAAGTTACCAGTTGAGAGTCATACATTTATAATTTACATTTGAGTGGACAAAGAATATAAAAATCATTCAGCACAAGATTTTTAACAGTGAGAAAACTAAACATCTTTCAAGTGATTTTAACTCTTTTAACAGTGGTTAATAAATCATTTATTTAAAGCTGCACTCATTGATTTTTTTGGCCACTTGGGGGCAGCAGAAAAAGCTGAAACATATATTATATATATATATATATATATATATATATATATATATGTATATATATGTATATATATGGAAAAATGTGCACTTCAGGTGCTAAATGCTCCACTAAGTTCAACAGCTGCCCTCTAACGTTGTCTGTCTGTTGTTTTGTGCTGAACAGGTAGCGTACAGTGGGTCAGAGCTGAAAACAAAAGCCGTGGGAGAGAAGAGTTTACGGGACGGAAAACAAACCAAAAAAATAAATATATAAATAACTAAAAGAAGCTACAACTTTCCTTTACAGTTTTCTGTTATAATTCTCTATGGGTTTGTCACTACGAGCAACAGTTTTCACATTCACATAGTCATTTGATCTGTTGTTAAAGTTCTTTTTTATAAAATGATATCGATTAGTGCAGCTTTAAGATATTCATGAGTATGGTGTGAATAATCCATTTAAAATGTATGGATGAAAGATGCCAGATTATGACCCCACGTTGATGTTAAGGGTCCCTATGTCCTCAGACTTTGCTGCTTGCTTTGTCCCTTTTAATTAATCAGGAAGGATCCTCCCATGGACTGTTTGACCCCTTGCCTTGTGGAAGTAGGCAGCTCAACATTATTGCCACAATCCATTTTGTTGATGGCTTTCTAGTCTTAACACCTGCAGTTTTACAAAGTTGCTTACGACCCTTATTAATGACACGCCTTTCTTAATACTAGTAAATCATTAACAATGGGTTGTGTATTTCGGCTACATGTATAACAGCTTCTTGTATCTTGAATGATTTATTAACATTTAGCAAAGTGTTCAGTGATGACCTTTTCTGTGAAGTGATACATTTTCACTACTTCTCAGTGCTAAGGTCGATACTCTGTTCTTTCTCTCAGGTTGATCCATTTGGTTCTTTCGCACTTGAGCGACAAAAATAATATTAAACCATCACCACATTAGGTCTGCTCTCCACTGAGTCAAGGGGAATGTTGTGAAAGGATTGATTCAGTTACACCTTTTGTTCATAGGGGTGAATGCTGATTCCAGAGAAGCCACAAAACCTGCTCAAGGTTCGGGTATTAAACACACTCCTTTGTTACACGAATCTATACAAATTGTTATCCTCCCCTTTGTAAGATGATACACATGCACCTCATTAAAGAAACTGAATATTTATGAGTGACATTGCTGGTGGAAAAATAGAACATTATCTGCATGCCAAGAACAACACTACAAAACACCCTTCCCTTCAAAGTTAACCTGACATTTGAAGCACTGGTTGCATGAAAATACAGTAACCACAGAGTCAGTGTCAGGGAAGACTAACTTCTAAAAAACCCAAACAAAAAACAAGGAAATAGTTTCTTTACCTCCCTATAAATCCAGATGTAAATGTGAAAACCAATTGCCCCCATGTACCTTTCTGAAACGGTGACCCTTTGGCTGCTGGTGGGTTTCGACGCATCGAGCAGTAGAATTTGAACAACAACAATTCGTCGAAGCCCTAAAGCGGTATCTCCTGACTCTCCAACCACTTGAAGCATGAGGATATTTATAGCCCGTTCAGGAGCCTCCACAATATCTACAATACCCTACCATGGAGTCTCACTACAAATAGGGGTGCGAAGTACAAAGTAAAAGCCCAAACGTGCACAGACAAGCACACTGCTCTCATTAATGTGAGTCACAACAAATCCGAATGCAAAAAGCCTGTGTGAACAGCCAAACAGCTGGAGTGAGCCGTGATAGCGTAAGCCCGGGCTATAGCGCACGTCTTCATTCGTGTGACTGCATTATGCTGTACTGTATAGGCGAGGCCTCCTCCAGCTGTAACTGATTCACTTGAGCAGCTGACTAACTGGTCTGCAGGTTTGGTGCTGCTTGAGTCACTGGCTGGTTGGTTGACTGCTTGTTGCCTGTTGTCCTTCCTGTGTCTCTCTCTGCCAGTCAAACGTAAGCTGAGCAGTCCACTGGCAGGCCGGCTGGTGAGCTGGCTGCGTTACAGTATTCCATCACAGGGGCCTAAACAGGAAACCGGTTGTGGGAGGGTGTTCACCTTTGACACTCCCCGTGTCACAGACTCTGTTGTGAAACACATATTGGAAAACACATCCCAGTTCAGCACTGGGTTATATTATTGCAAGCTCAGTTGGGCTAAAACAAACCATTCTTTTATCATAACGACAGTAGCTTACCACCTTTTGTTTTTATGTACAGGAGAGTTGTAATTAGCTGAAAACTATACCTCAAAAACATGCTGTGTGTGCAGTTTCCAAGCCCGCTACGGCGTGTTTGATTAAGCCAAAGGACAACTAACAGTCAAAGCACTTAACACAACTAAAGGTGACAAGCAAACAGAATAAATATGCAACATCGCACTCAATAAGATAGTTCTCTCTGCTCTGACAAATTACTTGTCATTGATTAGACACGTCTGGCTGAGTGTAAATGCATGCTTGATAGCACATGTACACACACACACACACACACACACACACACACACACACACACACACACACACACACACACACACACACACACACACACACAGGCAAGTCCCAGCAGGAGCTGGGGCACAAAAGGAAAATATGAACACCCGAACATGTCTGCCTGCCCTACCAGTAATGTATGACAAGTTCACTGACAGACTGGAACACCTAAGAAAACAAACTGTGGTCAAAACCAAGGAACTGATTTTTTTGACTCTGAAACGAACTGTCATTTGATTCACCTTTACAGAGTCAAAACTAGGGCTGAGACTAACAATTATTTTCTATACGTGTTAATTTCTGATTATTTTCTTGATTAAGTGATTAATTTATGGTCTATAAAATGTCAGAAAACAGTGAAAAATGTCCAAAACTACTTCCTGAAACTCAAGGTGATGCCTTCAAATGTCTTGTTTTGTCTGACCAACAGTCCAAAACCCAAAGATATTCAGGTTACCATCATATAAAACAGTGAAAAGGTGGACATGGGAATGTTTGCTATTTTTGCTTGAGCCATTCATCGACTATCAAAAAAATTGTTTTTTTTCGACCAACTAATCAGTTAATTCTGACTCATTTAAAATGTCATGAATGGAGAACTAGTAAAGACTGAATGTTTACTAGATCGGTTTCTTCCCACCTGTATATCAGGCACCCTGCTTCATCAGGTCAGTTCTTATAAATAGCTGCCCACACAGTCTTAAAAATACCATGTGAGCCTATCATGTGATAAACACAACCATAACAGTGTTTTTTTTCCCCCTGCTGCGGTTTTCCAGACTTATGTTCAACTCTCTGAAAGCCACGTTACCATCCGACTCCATCTGATCAGGAGCTGCTAGAGGTATTTTATGATCTGTGCCCCTGCAGTGTCACAAACCCAGTGTCAAAAAGTGGCAAAACTGTGTAAAGGGTGTTTACGCTTTACAGTACAAAATAAAGAGAATTGTTCATCACTGTCGGGTCAGACAACAGAGTGGAACAGTGTGATTTTTTTTTTTTTTTGGTGTGGCTGTGTGCAGCTGTGCCTCGACACCCACTGAGCTGCAGCATGACGGCTAAAATTGGGCAATCCCCAGCAAGTGCAGTGACAGCACTTAGTATATCCTCTGCTTGCTCAGCCACACACAAGAATCATGTGCTATGATTCTCACCATCCAATTAACCGTACACGCTTGAATATCACTTTCTCTCCTAGTACACTCACCTCAATTCAGTCACAATGTGCACAAAGTGAACACCCAGCATATTCAGAGTTTCTCTGAGTGAATTATCTTTGTAGTCGTAGAAATACAAACATCTCCAAAAAAGGCACACAAAATTAAAAAGGCAGGCCTGTTCTACATTTTCACCAGTTTCTTTCTCTTTATGGACTATTTACTGTGGGATGTTTTTTTTTTGTTTGTTTTTTTTACCTTTAAAGGTCTGAAAATCCAACGCCTGCTCATTGGGTCTAAGTGGATTTTAAAAAAAAAGGGAACATATACATTTAGTGAAAGTAGTCTGGCTTGTGGTCGGTCCACCGAATTTTCCCGCAGGATTCTGCCACATATTCACTCCTGTGACACTTGTCCTGAAGCTGATCCCGCGACCCCACAAGTTTGAGTCCCCCCCCCGACCCCCACCCACCCCCCACCAGAGTGACCGACACCATCTGCTAAGTGTTTGTACGCCATATCCTACTACTGCTTAGTCCAGCTCCCAGCTGCTATTATTAGATTGGGATTTCCTATAATCTTTGGATAAGACAGAGAAGTTACAGAGCGCCGTGTGTGCGCTCCTCTCCGGTTGCCAATCCAATTCCCACAACCGGCCCGAGCTGCGTGGAAAAATAACAAGCCAGCGGGACAAACCTGCGCACAGGCAGGTCCGAGCCCCCGAAGTCACAACGGCGGCTCCTGTCCGCATCGGACTTACCCGGAGCCGTCGAACCGGTCCGTGTAGACTGCCGCCGTTTTTTCCGCTCCTGGATCCGGCTCGGCGGTCGTCCCGCGCCACCTGTAACGTTTCCCTCCGCATCTGACTCCTGCAGGGAGCGATTATCTGGCAGCTCCCAGCGGCAGGCAGCGCCTGGTCATGTGACTTTTGATTGCACCTTTCTTTGAAAGTGCTCGCTCACTTGGCAGACAACCAGACGTGACCAGCAAACGGCGTTGATGTCCTGTTCATCACTTTTGTTCTTACTAGTTGTTTTATTTTTTTCCATGTGTGTTTGAATCGCACGTTTAAAACGCAAAATTAAACTATTAGGCCTATTATGAGAGGCTCTGTCACACACTTAAAATCAAAATATTACAAACTGTACATCGAAATCTGCATTTTGAGCACCTTCAAATTTTATAGTAACTCAATAACAATAAGCATACACTTCATAAAAAAAAACATGAACTTATCAGTGCCATCACTACACAATTCACACCAAAAACAGCCACGTCGTGATCATTTACCATACAAAACGACTGTTAGCAACATATTCAAATATAAGGTGTTGACACACAAGGGGGAAAAAAAGGAAAAGAAAAAAAACCCCATTTTGAATTAACCTCTTTACAGCATACCCCTTCTGCCACCTAGTGGCTCATGGTGGTTGTTTTACAGGATATACTCAAAATGAAATACATAAAATACGATGCAAATGTCCAGTTTAAGCCAAAAGCCCAAACCGTGTCCAGGTTAAAACGCTCCATGACTCCCTCACTCTTTGTACCTCCGTTTGCCTTCGTCGTATCTCCTGCCGGGACTCGGGGTCCAGAGCTTTTGAGAGGACGGAAGCGTCTTCGGGTCTTTCGGCTGTTGCACCCGCGGCCGAGGTGAAGGGTGCTTGTTGGCCACAGGACGGGTGTTTGCGTAGACGGGATCCTCCGCTGCATTGAGCAGTAAAAGCAGATTGAATACAGCACGAATCTCTATATATGCCATACCACTACACCTGGGTTCTGGGACGTATTGTATCTAAATCTATAATATTATTGGTTTCAGTATTGTGTTGTCTGTTGGACTGATCTCGCTTTGTCTGCGGACTTTTATGATGCTGTCTCGGCTACATCCCCTCAGAAAAGATGTACCCCATCTCAGAGGAACTAAATAAATGTTAGAAATGAATTCAAAGAACAAAAGGTTCTTCCACCATTGGAAATTCATTTTGAAGAAAGATGAAATGTGTTTCGGGCAAAAAAACTGAAAAAGAAAATACAGCTTGATCCTTTAAACTTGCTGATATATTTTTACTGACATATTACTGTGCAAATGATGTTTGACAGTAACAGTGTAAAGCAAGGAAATTGTCAATATATATGATAAATTGTTAGGCATTGGAAAGAAAGCTGTTTACTTCCTGCAAAAAAAACAACAAAAAACAAAAACCCAGTGATAAAATACCTGATATTATAAAGAACAATGGCCTTATTATTTAAATTATATAACCTGGTCATAAATTTGCTGGTCATTCATTGTATTTGATTTCTGTTTACAACTAGGCACTGCCTTGCAAATACCCTGGAATTAATTATCTACTGTCATTACATCCATTTGATGAAATATTAAATAATTCAGACTAGTGCAAATTTCCCCGATCCACATACTTAGAGATACAACAGAAACTGCATGGACACATCAAGTACAGGCCTAATATCTGTCATGTAGATCTAATATATGGACAAACTATTTACTGGAAGAAGACATTATATTTCTTTATATATCTTTACATTATAAATGTGTCACAGATACCGTTTATCAACTCAATACATGCTGTCAGTTTAGGGTGAGTCCATCAGGAAATGTACGCACACCTGTTTTGGGGTAAAATAAAATAAATAAAGCTTACCAAACACCCCTGAATCTTTTAATTTAGTACATTTTCCAAAGCACATTCCACTTTCTGGCCTGACCGCAGCCATTTTAGGAGCCTCCCATGTCCTCTCTGCGTAAAGCTTTTTTCATTTGCCTGAGCGCATTTTCTGTATCACATTCACAGCACAGCACTTCATTGGTCCTGCGAGAAGCCGTTATCAACAAGTGCACAATGTCGTCAAAATTCAAGCTCTCTTTGTAGTCAAGCTGGTCAAATGGCCACGGAGCTGTGTCAATATGTAAGTCCACTGAAATCTCTGTGTTTAATTTCTCACTGAGGCTTACAGGGTCGCCTGACAGGGTCAGTCCAACAAAAAATCAGTTTCAACAAAAACTCTACTTTCACAGGCATCTGACTGACAGCGTGCACCTTCCCAATATGTCCCCTAGTCATAGTACAGCACCCTACAGTATCTATAATGTAAAATACACGAGAAATACTGGTGTCATCACAGCAATTTTCTAATGTTAATTCAAAACTATATTGTCTCGCTTCAAATTTAACATTCACACTTAACAATACTAAAAAAATCTTTTAGCATGACGAAACCATTTTTTTGAATGTAGGTGGCTTGTAGATTCTAACTTCTGTCCCTGCTTCATCCTCCAGCCACTTCCTATGGCCACGGCAGGGGCCGTGGGCCTGCGGACTCACACCTTTCCCCTACATGAACGGCCTGCTGCCCAACTGCGATGTCTAATGGAATTATTGGATCTACAAAAGGACCAGCTTTGGCGTTGGTGGTGTAAATGTGTTGCTGTAAAGCTAAACACGACAACATGTGATAAGTTGCACTAAAAACTAAAGAACGTGTTACCAGGCAGCTGAATTTCAAGAGTCACCTGTTTCCAACTCTTCTGTCATTATGACAATACCCAATCACTGAAAGTATGAAACATTTACATATGGAAGATGTTTGAATGCTGAGGATTTCACATGTTGGTTTTGATTTGAGGATTTTGCAAAAGAAAAGAAAAATTTTAACTAGTAGTTGTCTTCATTTGACACACTTGTAGTTTTAGTAATGTCAAATGCACCTGTCAAAGGCTCCAGTGAAGATGAGAGAGCAAACGATTCAGCAAAAAATCTACATGGAAATGTATTTTGAATGTGAATTATAGACTGCAACCACAAGATAACTGTCAAGGAAAATCTTTTTTATGACGCACAAAGCAGTAAACGTTGAGTGGATTTTTCAGGGTTGAGGTTACATGTGCAAATATCTAATATTGTTCTCAGCTGGTTGTGGTCAAATCTTATTCGTGCACCTCCTGCACTGAGCTCTTCCTGCAAAAAGTGCACTTGTCCTATACTGACATGTGAGACTGACCCAGAGCAGAGATGTCTGTGAGATGTCTCCTGCCCTCTTTTTCTCAGAGCGGCTTTCATCGCAGTCCTGTGACTTCTCTTGTCCACAGTACAATTTCTACAATCTATAGATGCTGTCTGCTCTACTTTCATTACATTAAGATGATTATTTAAACTGAAAAGGAAGAGCAGTACCTCTGCTTCTGCGGCATCTTCTTCTCAGCAAGACAAACATGACCTGCAAGACGATCAGAATGAAAGCAGATACCCCAAACAGGATCCACATCCACCAGTTGATAGGCGGGGGTTCTTCTGGGCGAGGTGCTGTAAGAGAAAAACTTTCTCTTGAAATGTGATCACCTTTTGTCCCTTTATTAACTGATCAGAGTGTGTTTAAGACAGCCAATGTGTGCACAAAATAATCCTTAATAACACAGATTTGTAAAAACAAGTAATTATTACAATTTCATTTCATTTCCAGCGCATACATTTTGAGTTATTGAGAGCTAAACATTGACCAGTGTACAAGAATAAGGCTGATATAAAGTAAACTGCTGATTCATCTGAATGCTTAAAAGGAGTTTTGATCTTGCCTCACCTCTGAGGCCTTACAACCTCTACAAGTGGATAAATGACATTAAAACCTGCCAGTTCAGCGGAAAATGGATGCTTTCTACCTCCGCATTATTGTCCATGGGTATGCATCCATATATACATACACACACACACACACACACACACTAACACACGCTCACACACACCTTGCTTTCTTGTCACTAGGGACGGGTACATTTCCATTATGCTCTCCGCTGTCATGGAGGAAACAAAACGTTACTTTAACAAGCATTCACGATTCATAGCAAGCCAAAGTATTTACAGTATTTATGGCTCCATGCATTATAATGTTTCATCATAATAGGCTTTATGGCAAGACTTTACTGTAGCATTTCTAAGCAGCATATAAATATTTAAAAATGGTTTTTAGGCCACTATAATATAGTTGTAGGCAGGTATAAATGTTTATTAATATATTTGTCAGCAACCATAAACTCCCGCTGTGGGCACCAATGAGTGGAGGCTGCTGTATAAACAGATATTGAATGACAATATAGTAAAACACAGCAGCAATGATATAAAATATGTGAAATTATACTGATGTATTGACAAATACTGTACATTATTACGCCTAAAATGCTTTTATATCTGCTTACAACTACATTGTATTGTGTTTTAAACCATTTTATCAAATGTTTGCATACTGCATATACTTACTGACAACTACTTTTGTTCCACTGCTGTTCCTTCTGGCATGGATGGGAATCTCTATTGTGACTTTGCAAAAGTACCATCCGGTGTTTGTGTGCGTAACATTTGATAAAGAGCGTGTCACTTCAGTGCCTCGTGCTCCATCCCTCAAGCCCGGCTTTGTTATCGCTGTGGAGGCCTCCGCAGGTATGATGAAGATCTCATCAGAGATGTTGTACGCGTCGTCCAATGAAGATCCATTGGGGTTGAAATACCAGGACACCCGAAACCTCTCAGAAGCCTCTGTCCACAAAAGGCAGCGCAAAATCAGAGAGGAGCCATAAGCTACTTCCACTTTTCTCTGGGTTTGATCCAGAATCACGTATTCTTGTCCCGACACCACAATGGCTGCTACTGCCACTGTAGATAGGAAGATAGATGGATTAACAATCAGTGTTATACTTGGTTAATATTTCGGTCATCGTTCACCAGCAGTAACAATAACTAGAAACAGGCAAATGTGTTTAATCCTACAGTAGCTCTTCACATGTGAAATTTCAGTCTGTTCATTCATCATTGCATTTAGTGTCATCATGTTATACTTTCAACTATCTTATCGACTTGTTGTCAGTGTAGCAGTCTGTTTTGATCTGTCAGATATCAAGTCAGGAGTCTCACCTGTGAGCAGCGCCAGAGTAGACTGTTTCAGCCACATTTCCATTTTACCATGTGTTAGAGGTGGTCTCAGACTCATCCTGTCTCTACTGCCTGCGTGTCTGCACATCTGAAAGAGCTAGATGCAAGGTCTGTGTGTGTGTGTGTGTGTGTGTGTGTCTGGGGGTGGGTGAGAAGAGAGATTTTCTGTTACTGTATTATGAGACAAGTTGCTTTCAGTAAAGGAACTGGCTGTGGTGGAAGTTGTATAAAAAAAGATCTGAAAATGGAAAATGGTGTAGGCTCTCAAAAAGACAAGAGAGACCAGTGTCTTTTTACTTTTTACTTTACTTTTTATTATTTCATACTCAAGTAATTGACAGACAACAAAGCAGCCTCCTACTGCTACCCCACTGCTAACATGTACTTCATGCACACTTCTGCAGATTAGTGTCAAGACAGCGAATTCCTCAGTGAGATAAATACTCGTGTGCTGACTTTCTGAATGCTGTCAATTAAAAGAAACAGGGTGCACAATGAATATATGAAGGGTTTGCGAAACCTTTGTGGGTTTTGGTGCGAGGGTGCGAAAACACATGCCACCATGTCCGCACTGCATCTGACTAGAAAAGGAGCACTTGGCTTCCTGTGACAAGACACAACTTAGTATGGTGGAGTAGAACCACAACCTACAAGATAATTTCAGGGGAGACAAAAGAGGTCAGACGGTGCAGGAGAGATGAGATGATTACAGAAAAGCTGTAAAAACACAATAACCCCTCAGTCTCTGACATTTTACAGTCTGACATTTACAATCTGAAACCTGTCCTTAATTCACTTTAAGTCAAAGGATGTAGCATGATAATGAGTGACCGTTTATTGTATGTTGATGAGCGTGAAAAGTGAAGAAAAAAAATGCCACAAGATGAAACATTTTGCAGGTGGTTTTTAACTTCTGAAGCCTCAACCTTATGATATTCATTGTCACGGAGATCAAAAGTAGGTCCTGTCTGTGATGTAAGTAGAGAACTAATCTCAAATAATCTCTTCAGGGGGACAGTACTTTACATAGATTTGAGTGGGCGCTGAAACATACCTCGTCTATAGATTCAATTAAAGTAAAAATACTATACATTTCCTCTGCAACACTATCAGCAAAATAAAAGCAGAAATGGATCTTATCACATGCTGCATCTCACTGTGTGCTCTGGTTTTTTAAGTTTAACTGTTGCTTTGTCGCCAAGGCAAAAGTATTCTTGTATCAGACTACATATTTAGTTACAATATGAATAAAAACTTCTATCTGTTGTAGCTAAAAAAGCTGGTAATTAAAAACATGAATAAACTATTATTTACATCCACAGAACACAGTGAGGTTGTCATCACTCTTGGATCTTGTGAGCAGAGTTTTGTTTACCCTTTACTATAATATTCCACAATATTACAGTTATTCTTTTTAATCAAAGTAATATTTAAAACACTTGCCAGCAATAATGTTGATACAGATACAGGCTGTTCTGCACTATCAGAAAAATGTCAGGTCAGGAATGAATATTGCCTAACCAACTGGTAAATATTGATATTCTTATTAAGTACCAGTGTTGGAAGAAGTACTCAGATCCTCTACTTAAGTAAAAGTGTAGAAAAAACTATAGTGTAAAAATGCTGTTACAAGTAAAAGTCCTTCATTTCAAATCTCTTTTGAGCATGAGGAGAAAGTAATAACAAATTCTCAACTTGTAGATATCTGAAACATGCCAAGGGGCCCCAAGACGACACTGACTTTCTGTAATGTATCACAAGCTAAAACAGCTGGGTGCTACTAGTTTAATCTTTAACAACTTTAACCATTTTTTTGTCCTTGTAAAATCTTCATCTGAAAAGTAACTAGTAACTGTATCTGTCAGATAAATGTAAAAGTGTAAAAAGTGCAATATTTCCCCGTGAAATGTGGTGGAATTGAAGTATAAAGTAGCATAAAATGAAAATTCTCCAGTAAAGTACAAATAACTCTAATGAAAAACAGTACTTGAGTAAATGTATTATGTTATTTCCCACCACAGCTAACGTGGATGCATACAGATGCTGAATAGGTGATATCCGGACAGGAACATGACCAGGAGGTCCACGTTCCTGTCATGGATACTGTCCTGGCCCATTATCTAACAAATCTTATGAAGATTATTTACCTGGACGCTGCCTGGATGTGTAGCTGGGTTATGAGAATTTATTCGACTACTTTCATACCACAAGAAAAGGTGATGTATGGAAAACAAATTCTGAACTGATCCACAGTAATGACAGATTTTAGTTTTCTGTTTGATAGAAATCTGTCTTAACATGTAAAGAAATGTGTATGAGAGACACAATAGTTAACATCAGCCATAGTCTTAAATTAAAGGGCAATCGTTTTACAACCTGATTCGTTTTGGTCTTGAAGGGGTTTCAGGAGCATGAAGCATTTTGTCAAATTGTTCAAGCCCATTGCTAGCACATTTAAGCTCATAATAATAATCGGTATTTTACCGCATCTATATATTTTTCAGAATAGCCTAATGTTTGCTAATAAATTACTTTTGCAGCACAAAATCTTTGTTTTATTTACATTTTACTATGGACGAAATTGTGTCTTTCATTGTCTTGTTTCAAGTATTTCAATTAAATGATTTAAAAAATATTAATAAAGAAGATGGAGTTAAAAAACAAACAAACAAACAAACAAACAACAAAAAAAACCCCCATCAAACTACCATGCCATGTGGTCTTTCTTCCGACAGTACGCGAAGGCAGCATTTTTCATCCACACAACAGAAACACCAATAACCAGAATTCCTCCTCTGCCGCATGCGCTCTACGCACTACGGCCCAAAGGCGTTGGTGGCTGGTGTCCGTCCGAAGATGCATTGCGCTCCGGCAGCATCAGTACCAGCTCTGCCTTGCTAATAAGCCAAAAACCGAGGGTCGGAGGAGAAATACCGGCGGTGTTTGCGGCTCGGGCGGCGCCGGTGCGTCTGGGCGGCGAGATGGGGGACCAGAAGGTGAGCCGGAGCCGGAGGAACAGGTGTCTCTGATGGGGGAAGCCGTTTCAGGGCGTAGCGGTACAAAGGAAGGAGGGGTGGGGGGGGACCCTGCGAAACTGGGGAGTTTGTGGATGCGGCACAGGCTCGTATTTCACAGCGGTGTTATTTATTTTAACGAGTGTTTGTCCGGTTGAAGGTGAGCTTTGTCTCGCTCGCGCCATCGACGACTTTGTTATCGATGTATCGGTGTAACAGTCGCGGACGGGGGGCGGGGGGGCCTTGGCGCAGCTCCTCTCGCTTCAACAAACATCACACAGTCCTTCGGTATGAATGGGCTTTTTCACTGTGAGATAGGCAGCGCGAGAGGAAATGCGACGGGAGTGGTCACACACCAGAGGTGCAAATCGTTTGATAATCGACCCAGTGTGTGTCCAGTCCTCCCGGAGTCGGCGGTTCAGTGGTTGTGGAGCTGCATAGTCGAATTATAAATGCGCATCCTTCCGCCCGTGAAGTGTCCTCCCTTCCTTGCGCTCAGAAGCTAGTCCTCTCTGATCCAGCCTGGAGACCAACAATTTAAATCAGGTTTAAAGGGGAGCTCAAAGCCTAACGCCGCCTGTGTCCTCAACCGAACACCGGTCAGTGCCACTTGAGTTGAGCCGGTGTGGTGGTCGGTTGGAGGAGAAACCTGCAGTCATTCCACCCTCTGGGCCACCAGGCTTCTGGGCCACCGATGGAGAATGTTGAGCCGTTTACTGTTTGCTCTATTTCCGTCTGAAAGGACAATCGGACTTTTTCTATTTTTCTAGGCATAGCAAAATGTTGAATTTACAAAGCTGAGATTTCGTCTTCTCTTCAGGAATCTCTGCGCAAGATCACCCACACGCTGGCCATGAAGAATGAGGAGATTTCCAACTTCATCTGCACCCTCAAACAGAGCCTCGACAACTTGGAGGTACAAATGCAGACGTGGCTCAACTAATTGAGTTCGTTTCCTCTGTCAGTGTATTCATCTAGCTTTCTCGGTGAAAAGGCTTCTTCCCTTTATTGCTCATTTTTACTGTGACCCCAGGCAAACTCCGGCCGGGTGCAGGAGGACCTGCAGTCTGAGTTCACCTCCCTCCACTCGGTTCTGGACGAGATGAAGGAAAACATGTTGACACGCATCAAACAGGAGCGAGCCAGCCGCACGTATGAGCTGCAGGTAGCAACTGCTGTGTCAGCGTTTCTGTGAATTCACAAAATAATAGCAAATGTATTTCAGTATGACCATTTGTAAGCTGTGGTTAAAAAAAATGTGGAAAAAGTAATGTTTTGCCAGTACATTTTGTGTCATTAGTTCTATATCCTGTCCTGCAATATGGCGATCACCAAATGAATGATGTGTTTTAGTGTCTGACTCGAGACCAAAAAGGTGTTTTCAAAGCTCTAAATGAAAAAATAGGCTCAGTGGAGGAAACTTTAGATGTCACCAACTTTGCTGCAAAATCAAACAAAACGTGATATTACATTACACAGAGAAAAAAAAAAGATTATGAAAGGACAAAGAATACAGGAGAATTTTTTTTTTTAGGAGCATATGTGTGCAAACTAAATTTGCATTTAAGATTAAAAATGCTGCATTTAAACAACTTACTTACTAATTCTTGAGATAACAAAATTGAGACAGATTAGGTCATCTTCATTATCGACTTAATAGAAAGGATTTGGTGACTCAAATGAATATGTAGTAGTTTGGAAATGAACTCTTTATTGTCTATTCCTGTGTCTAATAAGAATTTGTTTTTGTTTTTTGTTTTCAGCTCTGGCATTTTTGATGTCAAAATTCTGTCACTAAAGAGCTGATTTTTGTCTGTTTTTTGTACTAGTCTGTAGTTCTTTTTATAGCAGACATTTCAACCCAGCTTTAATGAAACAAGCCGTTATTTTAAATTCTTCTTGGGTCAATACACCTCAACATTCTCGTAGTTCTGTCTGGGTCTTTGCTACGCGCATCCAGCACTCTGCAGTCTCAGGACATAGCCATGACTCTCAAATGATGCAGCTAACTCCGTAGCCTCTGCAGAGAACACAATAGTCCCATTATGTGGAAGAGGAACGTGTGAGAGTTTGAAGATGCACTCTGTCTGACTGTGACCTGATGTTTTGCTCAGAGTCAGCTGAGCGCCTGCTCCAGAGCCCTGGAGAGTTCAGAGGAGCTGATGGAGCTGGCCAACCAGACTCTCTGCTCCTCTGAGACGGACGGCTTCACTCAGGTAACTGACCAACCCCACTGCTGCTGTCATGCTGCCGCACTGTTCCCCTGCTCGCTCTTTATGACTGAAATTTTTAATGATTACTGATGAGCTTCAGTGTCCATATATATGATTGAATCTGTCCTTCTTGTGGTGTCATACTACCAGTTATTTTAACACAGCCACCTGCGACTTTTTTGTGTTAAATGACAACATGATGGGCTACAACTCAGTTTTCTCTTCGCTCCGTATCTCTTCTCTCCTTTCTCCTTTTCCTTTCCCTCTCTGCTTCTCCTCTCCAGGCGGCCAAAGACATTAAGGATAGGTATAGTACTCAGCCATCCATTGCTTCCCTTTTGTCATAGCCTCCTGTAACCAGTGAGCCATCTCATAATGTAGCATGCATGCATTCAAACGTGTAGCCACCGCACCCATTCTGTAGACAATAAGCACTATGGAAAAACTTTCCACTCGAGAGCCTTTTGTCTCAGTGTTTCCCACTGTCTTCTAAAGTCTGTACCATACTGTGTCAGCCCCTCCCTGGATGAATGCTGCTCCCTCTCTAGCTCCGCTTCTTCAGTGTTGATCGGGGTGATGAGTTCAGTGGTAGAAACAGAAGTCTAGCTAGTGGCCTTTTCTTACTGAGCAGTACTAGAATCACCTGTTATTGTTTTTTTTTTGTTTTTTTTCCCCCCTCTGATTCAGTTGAATAATGCACCACGCTTGTTTCCACCCCGTGTGTTTGTGCCTCTCTGTGTGTCTCTTTGTCCGCAGCGTGACAATGGCTCCAGCCTTTCGCCTCTCCCTGAAGGCTAAAGCCAGTGACAACATGAGTCACTTGATGGTGGATTTCAGCCAGGAGAGGGAGATGTTGCAGGGCCTCAAGTTTCTCCCAGGTCTGCTCCACTTTTGCTAGTGTAATGTTAATCAGTAGATTTACACCGGTACTTTACTTGTACTTAACTTGTGTATCTCCATTTCATGAAACATTCTAATTATACCCCACAACATTTCAGAGGGACCACACGTGCAGTAAAAATATTCTAGCCTGTTTTTAGTGCAAATCGATTTGCTTCAATTATTTTCTTAAATCAAGTTTCAGCAATGCATTTTATACTTTGTTGATTCAAGATACAGATTTTTATTTTTCACTTGTTTAATAAAATAGGGTTAAGACCCAGAATATAGCCAGAATCATCTTTATAAGACTGGGGCTTTTGCACTGTTACAGATTGAACTGCCTAACAATTGGTAAAGTAGTTTAAATTGGCTCCATCTCAACCGTTTGTAATGCTATTTGCACATCAGTAATAATAATCCAGGTTACTGGGTCTAGGCCTTTTGTTTGTAACTGTAATGTTACGACTGGCTTTTGGGGTGCTCCACTTCTAAGTATTATAATGAGTCAAATGACATGTAACGTGAATGGGGCTGCTCACAGCGATGAAACCACAGGGAATTTTCACACAACTTTGCAACTGGCTGGGGCTTGTTAACCTCTCTGGGGAGCCGGTGTGGTCTTACAGCCCATGTATTCACTGAAGGGCTCAGTCTCATGGCGAGCAGCTGCTTTCAGCGAAAAAAAAGCTCTGATAAAGATAGCGGCTGGTAAAGAAAGCTGAAAGCTGCAGATATTTTCCTCCAGAAATTGTTAGAGACCAAAGGACAGGTAAAAGAGGAGGGAACATTAGCCAGTAACACAACTCCCTTAATCGTGCCTGGGATCTGCTCTATGTGTAAAGAGACAATTGTTCGCTAACATGGTAGCCATAGCAACCTACAGGATGAAAGTTTTAGGCTGTGTCCCTATCAGCTTTTTTTGAGTTTTGCTGCCCCCAAGTGGACAAAAAATAAAAAAATGAAGCTGTTACATTGTCCCATGTGGCAGCTCACGTCATTCTTTGTGATCAGTTATTTATTAGGCACTAAAATATAATTTTATTAGAAAAAGGGGGCAGATATAGGGAAGGCAGCTCACTTGATGACAAATTACAAACTTGATTCACCGTGTAAAAGATTTTTTTGGACGGGATTTTTAAATCTCTTTAATGAATATTTCACACAGAAGCCAAATGTTGAGCATGAGCATCGTTGCGTTCGCAGAAACTGATTTTTGGACGTCCCTCATAACAGAACTGCCGCTTCTTCTCTCGCACATGCAGTTCCCGCCACTCCAGAGATCCAGGTACCGGAGTGCCAGGTGTGTGACAACACAGTGACTGTGGTGTGGACCTTACCAGAGCCTGACAGTAAGATAGACCACTACATACTGGAACATCGACGGACAAACCATGAGGGTCCACCACGCATCAGAGAGGACTACCCCTGGATGGTGGTGGAAGGGATAAGAGAGATGGAGCACACACTCACAGGTCGGGGCAGGATTGTGAGGAGATTTTTGTGGCCCTTGTTGTCGGAACGTTGATGAAGCTGACTCAATTGTGTTTTTTATTCTCAGGTCTGCGCTTTGACACCCGCTACATAACGTTCAGAGTGAGAGCATGTAACAAGGCGGTGGCAGGAGAGTTCTCTGAGCCGGTTACACTAGAAACCCACGGTGAGAATACTGGGCATAAGCTGCAGGCACATTCACAATTTAGGGTGTTTTAATGAGAAAAGAATGTATGAACATACCATTTTTCAGGGTGTTAATAAAAAGTCTGCCCCCTGTTGTGTTTGCAGCTTTCACCTTCAAACTGGACTCTGCTTCGGCCCACCAGAACCTCAAGGTGGAGGACTTGAGTGTGGAGTGGGACAGCAGCGGAGGAAAGATACAGGACATCCGCAAGGAGAAGAACCGAACCAACTCCCCAATGCACTCTCCAGCCAGGTTTGTGTGAATGTGAACTGCAAGGTCTTTAAACCTGCTGTTTGACTATAAACAGGTGTCTAGGAAAAAAAAAAAAAACACATAAAGCTTGTGGTCATGTCACTTACTGTCATTAAAAATAATTATCAAGAAATATAAATCTGTGAGAGTCTCTACCATCTGTCTTGTCTATAATCAGATCAGCCCTGATGTCTCCCAAGAGAGCACCAACGGCCCGTCCGGGCAGAGACAGGTTTACAGCAGAGTCCTACACAGTGCTGGGTAAGAGCACACACAAAGCACAAGAAATGTGTTGGTTTGTTTTGTTTTTTTGTTTTTTTTTTTACTCTCTGTGTAAAACACACCAGACTGGAGTTATAGCTATAGATTTATTTGAAACAGAGCTTTTCTGAAAGTAGACATTTTTTCACTGCTTGAGGTTCCACTTCACTGGGTGGCACAAAATACCTAAAGTGTAAATTGCTGGTAACATTTAGACTTTTAGTTCTGGGTTAAAGGGGCAAAAGGTTAAGCGATACCTTTTTTAAATGTTGCGTAACCACGACGCTATACTGTAACTGCAGAATTGTATTATCTGGGCTTTTGTCACATTGCAGCTGACACCATGATCGACGCTGGCCAGCAGTACTGGGAAGTGCGGTTTGACAAGGAGAGCAAGGCCTTCGCTGTCGGGGTAGCCCTGCGGAGCCTCGGCCGATTTGACCAGCTGGGGAAAAGCAGCGCCTCCTGGTGCATCCATCTGAACAACTGGCTGCAGCAGAGCCTCACAGCCAAGCACAACAACAAGGCTCGAACACTGGACTGTCCGATCCCAAGCATTATAGGGGTCTACGTCAACTACGATGAAGGTGAGGTAAAGGCATTCACATGCGGTCAGTGTCTGAGCGCAGGTAGAATCACTGGGTGGTCTGTTGAACTGTAGTGAAACTGACACGTGAAGTGTTGCAGCAAACTTGGTTATTTCTCCCCCACAAAAGAAACATTTTAAAGTTCGTCAGTGATGCTGGACAAAAAAAGTTGTAGCTCAACAACAATGTTGCTTTAAAAAAGCAGCAGTGATGAGGTTTTATTTGTCTAAATTCATTGGCAGGTATCTGTGTTAAATGACTGTATAAGATAGTAATTTTGAACATTTTTATCACTGTCAGTTGACAGAAAATTAATCAACAATAGTTCTGACAACTGAGTAGTTATTTCAGTCATTTAGGATGAGAGGATTTTTAAATATTATTTATTTATTTAAACTTAATTTAACCGGGTAAGTCCCACTAAGGTTAGAAACCTCTTTTGTAAGGCAGACCCAGCCAAGATAGCAGCATAAGAAGTTGTAGACAAAACAATACAAAATCAGGCAACGGGTAAAGTAGTACTAAAAAGAGATAACTGCAGCTTTTCTGTGTTTTTATATCATTATAAATTGAATATATTTGAGTTTCTGGATGTTTGGTAGGGCAAAATAAGCAATTTGAAGAAGTCACTCAGGGCCCTTGGAATGGACATTTTTCACATTTTTTCCTTTTTTTTGACATGTGACAATCAACAATAAAAGAACATGTTAGTTGCAGGCTTATCTACTTACTTGCTTGCAGCCCTAGTACATATTTGGGATTGACCTTCTTTTTTCTCTCCAGGTGTGTTGTCTTTCTACAACGCCAAAACCAAGCAGCTGATGCACTCCTTCAAAACCAAGTTCCAGCAGCCAGTTATTCCAGCTTTCATGGTGAGAAGTGTGTCTTTTTAAAAGCGTCTCTCGTCTAAAGGCACATTGTGGGACCTCTAGGTTTCCAAACTGGCTGTCGATGTGCTGCCCCCTGCAGGTGTGGAACGGCAGTTTTTCAGTAGTGACGGGCCTGCAGGTTCCCAGCGTGGTGCAAAGTGGCCAGAGGAAGAACAGCGGCACAAGCAGCTCCAACGCCAGCCTCACCTAGATCCATCCACTCAGCCAGCTGGACGCCGACCAGCTCTGCCCGATCGCAGTCGCCCACCGCAGAACATCTCCTCTGCCCTGACTGCGGTCAAAGCCATATCATGGAAGAGTTACATCACTGGAGCATGATGGCCCAACTTGTTCTTCACGTCTGTGTTGCATGACAACAAAAAATGGTTTTGGGAACAAGTGAGTCATGAGCGCCCTCAGTGAAAGAACTCTTCAGATGTATGACTCTGGCTGTTGTGATTGCTTGGGACATGTTAGGTGTAGTCTTGCTAGTTTGCCTCTCTCTACACATTCATTTAGCACTCTCCCACTGCTGCTAGAGCAAAGATTTAGCGCTGGCCGCTGCCCTTCCTTCCTCCTTTCCATCACCGAAACTGTCATCCGTACTGTCATGCAGCCAGCTGCAGGTGCAGGGTCAAGCCCTGTCCTGTCCGCGCTCTCCCTGTGCCTTCCTTGTCTTTTCCAAAACTGATTGGCCAAATGGGGTGATCTGTACCAACATGCCAATATTTCACTGCAAGAAATGGTCTCACTATTTCAATTTAAAACAATGTATTGTGTCAGTGTCAGTATAACCTGGTTGTATCGTAGCTTAGTGGTAATTATCACCTACTGAATCTGCCTTTATTCATCAGCCAACCTAAATAACCGATATAACAACCTGCTCCTAGAAAATGCTACTCGATAGAATGTAGTTAAATTACTGAATCAGGATTTATTAAACTCTACTTTGCCAGCAACTAATGGACCATAAAAGATGAACAGCACATATTAGGGATGTTGTATTTGAATTCTTGCCAAGGCATGCAGACCTAACAGTGTTAACACTGCATTTCACTTTGTAGTCAGGACCCACACTTTCGCCCGCAAGAAACTGGGTCCTTTAGCCTCCTGCTGAGGTTCTGTTAGTTTTAAAGTAGAGTCAGTGTTGGGCTTCAGCTGACAGCCAGACTGCAGAGAGAGTTAGAGGGAGTTTTCCTCAACTTAACGTCTTGTAGCAGGGTCACAGGGCCTTCAGACATGGCTTCAGGATTTTGGAAATGACTGGACTGTATACATTTTTTTTTCACCTGACTGCACGCTAATGCTTGTATGTATAGTATGCACTGTATGTGTCTTTACCTAATAACACCATTTCATTTGCTGCAGAGGGATCCTGTTATGAGTAGTGGGCTGTCTGTAGTCCAAATATAACAAATAGCTAGCCAGTAGCTCCAGCTAACAAATTGTGGTATGAAAGTTAGCCAGGTTTTGGATCCACCTGGGTGAGAAACCTAAGTGGTGATCTTGTTTACTGATGTTTTGAAGTCCTTGTTTTCTGCACCGCGCGACCTCAGAGTAGCATCCTCGTCATACGTTATACATGGTTACAGTCTTGCTTTGCCATGTCGCTCCCTCTGAATGCATCTACTGAATAACTGTAGCCTGCAATGCTTTAAAGAAGCGTGAAGCTGAGAATTATGTTAACGTTATTTCACATGCTGACAAAGATTCACAGTTTATTGTAAATAGTTTAATTTTTCCACTATAATGTATCAGTCATTGCGGTAATAAAGGAGTGAGAGCACTTTGCATGTCATTTTCAACAAGGAAAGTAAAGTATATATAATTAAAAAAAAAAGTGCAGCAAAAAAAGTAGACCAGATACAAAACATTATACAATGAATATTCATTGTACACAAAGAATACAGTTAATATTTCTGCATAGCACATACTTAAAGTCGCTAGTTCACGTGTCTGATTTGATGTGACAGAAGCAATCGGAGATCTTAAAGGAGTCTCACTTCACTGAAAAAGTATATATATATATATTCACATACAGGACTTAATGTAAACAGCAGCCAATTTGTGTGAATGTCTTCTCTCAGGCGTGGCTCATATAGAGAGGCAGTAGTACATTTTGTGCTATATATCATAATTAATATATGAACATCACATGCTTACGAGGCAGAAGGTTAAAAAATATATATAAAAATTATATAGGAGCTGTTGACACTTAAAAAATTTGGACAAAAACACCGCTGATCTCGAAAATCTGATTAGGAAAATGTACACCATTGCCAATGGTAACTGTCCAGAATGTACAAGATTAACGTGGTGAAGATAATGTGACAAGTACATCCCTCTTTACGGTTGAGTTATTTGCTAATGAGCGTCTGAGAAGAGTGAATCAATAAAGCGTTAATCTTCAGAGAGGTTTTACGGCCGACAGCCAGTGAAGAGTAGGAGCAGAGCCACGATGCGGAGGAGCAAGAGGTTGTTCCTGCACAAACAGCTCGTCTCTGTTCCCGCGTGTTGGTTCGTCTTGCAGGGACAGACTGGGAGGTAGCTCTGTACTGGTGTGAGTCAGCTGCTGAGGAAGGGTGTCACAGATGGTGATGGCTTTAAGAGACTCCCACCAAGAGAGGTCACTCTTGACACTTTGCCTTTTGTTCCAACTTTAGTTTCAGCTCTGATATTGCTGCGAGAGGAACTAGAGCAAACCGGACAGACAAGGCGCTTTAATAACGCTGCAAGTAAGTAAAATGTCACATAACAGAAAAATATAAATTGAGATTGCAAATGTATCTGCACAAATTACTGTCTAAAGAAGGTAAAGGTCTACATGTGGACTTACTCTGTCCCAGAGGGTCTGTGTGGGTTCTCATTCTGAGATCTCTGTTTGTGGAGGAGGCAGAGGAGGCGGGTGATGTAAGGGTTGATTTGCGAGGAGCAGGAGTTGGAGGCAAAACTGCTGTCTTCGGACCTTTCTTCTCTGGTTCTACAGGACAAAAAATAAAACACAATTCCAAATGAAGCCGGGACTTTGTTTGAGCAGCAGGTAAAGGGAGTATTCTGAGATGGAAAGATTAGACAGCGGGACTTACGTGGCAGCGCAACAGCTGAGGAATCCTCTGTCTGTTTGTCTTTATCCACTGTTTGAATGCAAACATTAGTTAGCAGTAGCCAAGGAAAAAAATGTAGCCATACCTGTTTATGTTTGAAAGACAGAAGATCAAATGTCAGGAATGCCAGACAGACTGATTGATGGGACTGGTAGAGTTAAGCTCACACATCTCATATAGACACATGTTCTCTTCTGTAACTGGCGCTGGTGCTGGTTCAGGAGTCGGTATTCTTGGAGCAACTGAAAAACAAATCACGGGGTTGACAGAAGATATAATGACCAAAGTAAACAACAACTGCTGTCAGTACTCAATACAGCAGGCTGCTCACAATCCAATGGAAACAGCTGCTGGTTGTATGCAGTTTTTCAAAAATGGCTTTCGTGGCTGAATGTTTGTGTGTTTTTGTAATTGACAAAGTACCGGGTTTGGGAGGCACACTTGGTGGGGCAAGGTTTGATGGGGCTTGCTGAACACTTCTTTCTCCATTTTCATTATCAGACAGAATAAAAGCTGTTAAAAGAAAAAAAAAAAAAGCCACAACTTCCATAAGTCATGTATACCCGTTGGTGTATGGAATAAAAACTACACAAGAATAAACTGAGTGAAGGAGAACGTGAGATGAAAATGCCTCAGTTTTTGTACGTACAGATGCTTTTTTCGTACGCGTCTTCAACGATGAGAGGAATCAGAACTCCGTCAGTTTTTTCTACTAAATAGTTGATTACATCCCACAGTGTTTCACAGGGCACCTGCACAGAGAAAAGTTTGCTTTTAACATTGGAACAATTCAAATTTTGACTCTTGGCATTGATAGCACTACAAAGATAAAACTTGACTCAATAACCACAATAAAAATATTCAAATTCTTGAAACCTTCATCACTGTTTGAAATTGAGTCTCATTACTGACATGTGTCATTCATGCCAAGAAGGAAAATCATGCGCACACACACACACACACACACACACACACACACACACACACACACACACACACACACATCGCTTTATGCCAACAGTGAGTCACGAGAGTGGCAGCAACATTAAAGACTCATCCGCCACTTCCACTGAACACAATTGCAGAAGAAATAGTATTTCTGATAGTGGTAATCACCCTCTTCCTTTCCAGGAGATCAGATGCTGTGTTTAATCTGAGGTTCACTTCAGCCTCCAATAAAGCCCCACAAAAAACACACCAGGTATCAAGTGCATCTGGTTCTTTCTTTACTGTTCTTCACTGTGAAGTGGTTAGCGATGTGCATATAGCCGAAGCGAATTCACAAAAGTCGTACACAGCAGATTTGATCAAGTAATAAAAAGTGTCAGCCTACGTTATTGTCTCTCTTTATTCAACGGCAATGGTCAATATCACTGATAGTTTTATTAGACTTACATTGTAGAGACCAGAAGCCTTTTATTTGCGGCACATAGTGCCTTGAGCTTAACCGGATTTTTTCCTACTTACAGGATTGTCCACATCAATGGCGAAGCCCCGTCCATGTTTACGAGTCACACGGTAGTGTCTGAATACAGAGCTGATAGAGGAAGAGAGAAAGGGAGGCAAGCAAAACACAGAGGACACTAATGAACACATCATATCACTTTATAGTGTCCATGTGAATGAAATGCCACCATGCTGATCATGTTGATGTAGGAAGTGTTATTTAGCATGTGAGCGAGTCTGTGTGTGGGTTTGTACCCATCATGGTCCTGTCTGGTGGTGACAGCGAAGGAGTTTCTGTCGCTTCCGGGCCTCAGGAGCAGGTTTCCTCTCTTGGCCTCTTTCTCCAGCAGCAGCTCTGCCTCCAGACGGGACACGGCGTGGTAACAACTGCAGGAGGCCAGAAAACGCAGCGAGGAGACGGAAGGAAAAACGTCACTCGTCTGAAACTGAGTTCGGCAGGTCATTAAAAAGTGGCGCGCCAGACCTAACAGGCAGAGTCTGTCTGAGATGCAGGGTAGCAAAGTCTGAGCTGTACTCTCAGTCTGTAGATTTTTCGATTCGGCAGCGTACTGATGCAACCAATCAGCCAATACCTCATGAAATTAAAAAAACTGAATCCATAAAGAGCATTTAGACCTGAAGTTTATCTGAAAACCTAAAAATCGCCAAATGTGAAGATGCATAGCTCTCCCTGGACAGCAATGCTGGGCAAAACGCTTCATAAACTGTTGAGGGCTGATATAACAATGCAACTGTGAAGATCCAGAGACTCAGATGCAGGCGTCTCCTCCCTCTAGACAAAGTTGTGAATTTGGCAACACCACTGGAAAAAATAAATAAAATCACATTTTCATAAGAAAACAGATAAAAGTTTTGGTTTAATTGAATTATTTCTTTTCCTTTTTATCAGTATGCTTACATAATGTCTTTTTTGCCCTGAATGTTGTTCATATTGTAGCACTTTACCTATTTTGCAGTAGTAAAAGTTACAGAATTTAGGAGATCAGGAAAACCAAAGGCACGTGAGAAAGAATAATTAAATGCTGAAATACGGCCAGAGCACTCAGCACCTTTTTAATGTCAAAATGCTACTTTCAAATAATAATTTGATCACGTTTTTTGTATCTTGGTATCGGCTCTTTGTATTTGCCATAGTAGAAAGCACCACTTATGTCACTACTTTGGAGTTTCGTTAGTACTCACGCTGGCATGTCTGCTTGGAGGCTGATGTAGGGACTGGAGGTGACAGCAGGCGGAGGCCCTTTTTTTATTCTTTCCTTCTCCTTTTCTACTGCCGCTTTCAGCATGTGGATCTGACCTGGTAGCAGGTTGAGGGAGGAGGGTACTGACAACTGCAGGGACACACACACACAGTTTCTCTTTTAATCTATATGTGATATAGATGCATTTAAACATCAGTGTCTCATCAAACTCTAACTTCAATCATTTGAACATCTTTTTAAGATAATTAAATGTGTATTGTTCTTATTTCTTTCTATAAAGTCAGATAAATGTTCTACACCACAGACCTCAGACACAGACCGGATAAAGCCCTTCCACAGCTCACGGGCCTCTGCATTAAGGGCCTGGAGAGATAGCGGGTGAGAAAAAAACTGAAAAATGAGGAAATACGTTGAAAGATACTGAGGATGAATGAAATATTTTCTATGCACTTCCTCACAGTGAATTTGATGTTTGCATCTTTCATCTTGAGGTTGAATCTGGCTGCATCTAAGTTACGATCCGGGCTGCTGTCATCTGTCACTGAGATCAATCCAGTGAGATCCAGTTTCTCTATGTACTGAAGAAACACACACACATAAAGTCCCAAGTGTTGGCTTGATCAAGAATGTTTGGGTTTTTCTTTTTAATGCATAATCATTGAAATCCATGTCATTTATTAATCCAAATCTCTGAGATAACTTACATCAGCGTCCCTCTTCTCATTGAAGAAGAAAAGTGAGTTTCCACACAGGCAGGTCCACAGTTTCCGGGATGTCTGCACAAACACAAACAGAAACTTACTGACTAAAAGAGAGCCCACCAAAAACGGAAAACAGGAAAAGATATGAAAAGAAGAATACAAATTTATATTTTTTGTTAAACACAATACAAAGACAGAAAAAGAAGGAAACAAATGCACAAGGATACACAACGAGGAAATACTACAAGTATTTCCTTGTAGGACACTTACGATCTGTGCAGGTGACATTCTTGGATTTGACTTGATGAGTCAAGTGCTTGTGGCCACAACAGAAATCAATGTGTGATACTAAAAGCAACATTTAGTCCTGGAAGTTGTTGGACTTGAGGGGAATCTGAAATCTGTGTCACCGTCACCGGATTAATTTGTGTGTAGGAGTATAAGATGTGGGTTTTGCATGAATCAGAGTTTCGGATCACATTTGTAAGGTTGTCAAAACACAACATCTGAGAAAACATGAAAACATTCCACAAAACACGACGACAATTCCCATGTGTTTTCAGAATTGTTTTTTTGTTTCGACACTCAGGGCCCCCGGACCATTGTCTGTTTCAGGGCAAAGCCACTGCCAACGCTGTGTGTCGCAAGCAGAACTCAAAACAACTTATAAATACTGGACTGTAAAACCGGAAAATTTGCATGGAGGGCAGTCCCAAAATAGTCCCAAACAAACACCTGATGTAACTGAGCACCCCTTTCTTTAATCTGGGATAGACCTAAAGTGTGCCAGGTAAAAAGTTTCCCCTACGATTTCATGTGCTTTCAGCCGAGTGTGTACAGTCTCTTATCACTGAGGACTTGGCAGAACAGCCCTGGGGATTTATTATTTACAAAGCCTGCCTCCCCAGTTTTTCTTTCTTTACTTTTCTGTCACTTTCTGTCGTGCTCTAATCTTTATGGCGCAAAGAGCTGAAAAGCAGTCAGACCAGTTGGAGAAGAGGCAACCTGCTCGCCATCTGAAAAAAAATCAAGTCAAAGTCCACATAACTTACAAGAAACTATATAATGGCAAGCTGCTCCGCCCATGGAAAACACCACCTAAGACTTCTTTATCTGGCTGTTCTACCAGGGGCTATGTAGTGTGTTGCTAAGTTACTAAGTTCCTTGTGGTTAGTAAACTATTAAGCATATCATTACACTGCAGGTTTGTAATATTAAGCACAATCTAGTGTAGGTAAGCAAATGAAAAAGTAAAACTGCTCCTGGGACATTGATGCCTTTTATGGCAGAGCTCCTCCTCACGCCACCGTAGACCAGTATCTCCAAAACAGGTGTTGAAGGGCTCTTACATTTAGACTACGACATGTCAAAGTTGACAGGTGTTAAGCAGATCCCTGGCATCTTTTGCACATTGTTGACAAACATTCACGTTTCTGTCTCTGTCTCTTTCTCTATCATACACACACACACACTCACACACACACAGAGGGAAAAAGCCTCCATCAATAACAATAGCTGACTATTTTGACAATCGATGTATCATTTAAGTCACTTTTCAAGCAAAAAAGCTCAACATTTTCTAGATCCGGATGATCTCAACTGAGAGGATTTGCTGATTTTCTTTGTCTTGTATGATGGTAACCGAAGCATCTTTAGGTTTTCTGTTATTTTTTAGTGTTGGTCAGACAAAACAAGCAATCTGAAGACGTCACCTTCGGTTTCTTCATTCATCGATTAATTGAGAGAATAATTGACAGATTAAACGACAATGAAAATAATCTCACTATTGTTAGCGGCAGACCATACAGTCATTAAACTAAACAATCTAACCAACAAAAACAAAATACTGAATCTTATCTTCCAGGGTTCAACATCCCATCTTTGACATTTTTCTTAAAGGTGGCTCCGATGAATTTTGGATTTTTCTTTATTTCTGACATATTTTGCTAATGCAGATGAAAAACCCCACAGTTTTTCGCACACACACATAAACACATGAAAGAATTTTTAAAAATCCTAATGATAAGCATCTTTCTGCGGCCTCCATCTGCAGCCAAAGACGGTTTGAAAAAACCAAACAAAAACAAACCTCTCCCCTCCTCTCTACGAAGTTACCTTATCTTTGAACGACCTCTTCTCCAGGTATCCCTCATAGTAGCAGGCTGGCAGCTGGCTCCTCTGTCGCCCCGCTCGCTTTGCCATCCCGAGGCCAGTGGATGCTTACGACTAAACAGAACTTATACACAGCTTTTTACTACGACTACGTGCCAGATTTCCCCATCAGTGCCTCGGTGGGCTCCCCATGCTCGCGCTGACGCTCCCTCGTGAGTGAAGACGCGACCTGTCTGTCACTGCGTTGAAAGGCGGCAGTGTCCCCGATGCTGATTGGGCAACGTCTGGAGTGGGCGGGTGTTTTTGAAATGGCCACAGGTGAGACTGCTTCTGACGTCAGTCGACGTCTCCAGGAAGGACGGGAAAAAAAAATCACCTGTCTGCGTAGGCTTCACAGAAACCCATAACCAGTATGTAACATTATGCGTTTAGAAGTTTTAAAATGTACAAGAAGTGACCAGAGAGGCTACTGTTTTACTGAGACTGGCTGAGCTGGAAAACTCCACGAGTTAACTGCCCGTCAAGTGCGTTTTCCACCAAATCTTCAAAATGGTTTCCTGGTTTTCCTCGCCATGCAGAGGCCGGGGCTTGTTAACGCACTGTGCGCTGCGGTCTGAACTCTAGCTGCCGCGAACTTGGCGAAGGGGGCGAGAGTTTTGATATTCGGTGATGAGTGGTCCACGTCGCCCGCTTTTTTTTAACAGCGGGAAAACCTCAGCTGCTTTCCACACAGCTGGAGTCTCACCGGCAGCGGTGTTGTGTTGACGGATGAAGCGCAGCCGGATATTGAAGGATCATGTGGGACACGAGGATCGAGATGTAACACAGCCGCTGATTTCCAGATATTTAACTTGCAAAATCATTGTGCACACTGATTCTGAATAAGTGAGAGGCCTAAAGGATCTTAAGGGATTTATGGCAAGAGGCAGGGATGGTGGCCCCCTCTGCCGGCTCTGTAAAAATTACCGCCTGTATCTTCTGGTCTCGTTTGTCACGACTCCATCGATATTTGCCGGGTTGCTTTTGAGTCGGTTTCCTGCCAGTTCCACTGTCAAAGCAGACAGAGTCCATGTTTAGCCTCTAAGGCTCAGGCAGACCCGTGTAACAGTTAAGACACAGTGACGCGGGAAACGCCATCATCACGAGCAGCGCCTGGATACTAGTCGTGGTTGGGACAAAGAGAATGTGAACACGGGCCATGTAGTGAATTGGACAGTCTGTTGAATCAGACAAAAAGAGGGATGGTTACTCGCAGTCGTGGGCTGGATACGATGTAGGATAATGAAAAGCAACTAAAAACTTTCGATTTGTCAATTTTAGAAGCCAAATCATCACTAATTCTGCCTAATCAATATCTGTTCTCATACAGTATTATAGATATGACAGTTGTGGGGCCTCAGAACTCGGGTTCCTACATTTCTACCCAGGCATACGGGCAATCAACGTGTCACTACGCTTTAACCTGCTGTACCTGAAGCTACATACCGGTATGTCACGTGACAATGTGGCGTTAACGTAACTCTGCCCCTCAGCGGCTCCGCTCTTTCTACGCAATATGCGCATTGTCTCCTGTCATCTTGGCACAGCTCCCTGGTCAGGGCAGGAGAAGTATTTTTCTTTAATCACCGCGATCTCAGAGAGGTGATTATATCGGACAATGGGGAACAGAGACGACGAATATGATTTCCTGTTCAAAGGTAAGCGGCACAGAAATGTGCGTGTGAATAACCTTGTTTGATGGTATTTAGCTGGGAAACTGGCGAAGCTCGGGCTAGCATGCTAACACATAGCTGCGTTAACGTCAGTGATCAGGTTAAAATCAGCTGGTGGTGGCAGCTAACTGTAGCTAGCCCAACTGTTTTCTTAGCTGGAGCGACTTTTCAGACGCGTTCCTTTCTAATTAGCATCACATTTACTTTTACCTTAAGATCTATTGGCGCTTTTATTGGTGTCAAAGTTTGCTGCAGACCATGTGTTTCGATACATGGATTTTAAAGAGAGGAGGGCTTATAGCGAGTTAGCTCTACAGGCTAGTAGCTAATCTAACGGGTGGAGCGACTACTTTTCAGTAAGTAAATTCAGCTTCTTTCTCATCGACGAGAAGTAGCCCTTACCAAGCTATAACCACGCTTAAAACTCGGCTGTCTAAACAGGAGCACCGGCACTGCTCTACCTTCTTAAGCCGCACTCATGAAACCAAATACATTTAATGGTAAAACGGAAACAGGAGTTCCCTTTGTGGTAGGGTTGCCACTCAGCGTAAACCTGTCGCCAGAGCGAGGGAAATCACTCCATGTGAAAAGAATGAAGAGGAAACTCTAGTATGGGTTTGGTTTTCCTGTCAAGTACCTGCCCAGGTGCACAAGTACACCCCCGAACCACTTCTTGGTCTTTGATGGCAAAGGGCTTGTTTCCATATCAAGCAATCATAGATTTACTTACTGGACCACTGTGTTGTTAATCACGTGGATCCTTGGAGTTCAGTTTCCTGATAACATGTTGCTGACTTTGCCGTCTTAATTGAAGTCGCGTTTTCCTGAATTAGAATCAGCCTGTTATTGTGTTATGTTGAATCCTGCCAAGTGTCTTTTTAGTGCAAAACCATTGACTGAAATTTGGGTGCAGGGATTTTAATACTTGGGGAGTTAATGGAAGAGGAAAACGAAACACATACACCGTGTCACATCTCTCTAGTAAATATATTAATAAAGTACAGTAGAAAAACAGCCTCGGGTCTAGTGTGGCTGCCGGAAATTGATTGGAGGATACTGATGACTTGTAACAACGACACAGGAACAAGAGGCCTTGAGAAACTGTTGAGTCAGATTTCCCAAAGAGCAGGTTTTTCGGAGCTTCTTCCTGCATGACTCTCAACAGGGCAAAGTCTGATGGGATAGAAGGTAGCAAAACAAGTCAGTGCTTTCCCTTTGACTAAGGAGGCAATGACTGAATGGTAACCTGACCACAATGCATCTATAATTCTAGTTATTTGATACGTTTTGTGTAACAGTGTTTGTATTTCTGCAGTCGAAACTCACCCAGTTAGCTAAATGTGGTACATTTATGTCAGTTAATGTGCACTTTTGAATGAAGTGTGAAAAAGTGGAAAATCACCAGCCACAGTAGCAATGGATGAGGCACTTGGAAGTGAACATGGGTAGAGTAAAAAGTTGCCACACATGATCACAAAATAACTGCTGGAATGCTTGAAATCTGAGAGCCCCACTTCCCTTCAATACTACCCTAATAAGTGTTTAAATTTCAATTTTTGTTTTGGTTGAAGTTGTTCTAATCGGAGACTCCGGAGTGGGGAAGAGTAACCTGCTGTCCCGTTTCACAAGAAATGAGTTCAACCTGGAGAGCAAGAGCACCATCGGGGTGGAGTTTGCCACCCGCAGCATCCAGGTGGACGGCAAGACGATAAAGGCTCAAATTTGGGACACAGCTGGACAGGAGCGCTACAGAGCAATCACCTCAGCGTGAGTTTGTTTTTTTTATTTGTGCGTAAACAAGTGTGTATTGGCGCAAATATTGTCCGGGGGGAAAAAAAAACAATAGAGTTGATGTACTCATCTGGTTTCATGCTGTCACCAGGTATTACCGGGGTGCAGTCGGGGCCCTCCTGGTTTACGACATTGCCAAGCACCTGACGTACGAGAATGTTGAGCGCTGGCTGAAGGAGCTGAGGGACCACGCTGACAACAACATCGTCATCATGCTGGTTGGAAACAAGAGCGACCTCCGCCACCTGAGGGCAGTGCCCACTGATGAGGCTCGAGCCTTTGCAGGTAAATCACACCAAGTGCTGTGGTAATAAAGCAGGCGCAGCCACTTTGTACATGTTTAAAAATTACCCTTCTTTTCTTCCCACATTAGAAAAGAACACTCTCTCATTTATTGAGACATCAGCGTTGGACTCCACAAATGTAGAGGAAGCCTTTAAGAACATTTTAACAGGTAGGATACAGTTACTACACAGCAAGACCCAGTGCAGTATATCATGTAATAGACTTAGAATCCCTTGAAGGTCTCTCAGTTGCATATTTATCATGTTTATAAGTGTCATTAGGTAATATAAGAAAAAATAATCAGTACAATGAAGTATTTATCAAACTCATTAAGTTGTTGGCAAAGAGAGGGCAAATAATTTGTCAGTGTGAACTAATTTAATCAAATGATTCAAAGTCAGTTTGTCGTTGAATTGTTGGCGATGATTTAAGAACTATAGAGGGATGGAAAGCAACAGTAGGTAGGTAGTAGGTTTTTACACAAGTAATTTTACTTTTAATCAAGTCAAATTTCTTTAAAGTAATTACTTTTATTTTAGTACTCTTCCCCCCCCCAGGAATTACAGAGGTGTGCTGATGGTGTGTTCTTATTCCTTGTTTTAATATTAGTGTCTACCAGCACCTCAGCTTTGTGTACTTCTGTAGAGCAACTACCTACTTTTGAAGACAGTTTGTCAGCACAGATTTCAGAAGCATCTCAGGCCAATTTACCCCTTTCAAAGAAGCCGCCATAGAGTCTACTGTCACTGTAAGGATTCATTTGACATTAAATGTGGAGGTGAAAAAAATGTGTCATTGTCTGAAAACACCATGATACATTTAAGCTGTACAGTTATGTTAAGGTTTTACCATTTTGCTGCACGGTTTTATTTTCCTTCTAATGGGGATGTACACTAGTGTCACAGCTTCATATGCCGGAGGGAGTTTAAACAAATGAAATGCATCATAATGTAATTTTTTTTTTTTTTTCTTGGATTTCCTTCTGCAGAAATCTACCGCATTGTGTCTCAGAAGCAGATAGCGGACAGATCTGCACACGATGAGTCTCCAGGAAACAATGTAGTGGACATAAGTGTCCCACCAACCACTGACGGGCAGAAGGGCAACAAACTCCAGTGCTGCCAGAGCCTGTGACACTCAATCCCGTGACACTCCTCCACATCCACCTCGACATCACATCACCCATGCACTTTCTGTTCCCATAGCTCTGCTCATGGCCAATTCCTTCGTCACTCTACTTTATTTTTCTTTCTACCTTTTGTTCTGTTTTATATAATGCTTTTGAACTCACCCGTGCTCTTCTCTTCTGCCATGAAAGAAAACAAGAAGCCTTCATGCCACTTGGTCAGTCGAGTTATTCATAGAGACAATGTGAAGGTTCCTGCAATGCAGGAATGAGGCAGTTTGTCGCTGTCTTAATGGAGCCTGTGAAGTTATCTGAACTCTACTGAAACGCTGTCATGTACAGGGAAATGCACACATTTCAGTGGTTACCACTAGATGGTGCTGCGTAAATAAACTACAGGCAGTTACTCCAACCTGGTGAAGCAGTATTATGCCTTTTGACAGTGTGGTTCTTACTGTCTTCTTACATCAGTTATGCCAAAAATATCCTCATTAGGTATTTATTGAAGAATATTTGGCTTAAGTTGTCATTGTTTTACTTTCAGTTTAAAAACTAAAAATTTACAATAAAATTCTTGACAAGTTTTGTGTTGTTAGTATATTACTGAAAAATTGCTGAAAAGAATAAAAGTACATATACTCAATTACTGTTCGAGTACAATGTCGAGGACTCTGGACTACACTTGAACAGCTAAATCTCACTATTTGTTCCACTACTGTCAAATTAGTAGAGAGTTAAGATGAGACAAGTTGTCTGGATAAATTTGCCAAATAAAAAAACAAAACTGAAAAATTTAACTAAATCTGGAACATGAAGGAGTAGTTCCAGTGCCAACATCAGGGTACTGATTTCAAGTTTATGGTGCAGTACAGGTTTAAAAGTGTCAACATCCTCTGCAGTTTAGGGTAAAATAGCTGAGTAGATAGGCTGAACTTATCCTCACTTTGATCACCAATCAAGACCCACTGAAAACATTCAAGCCTTTTAGTGGGTTTTTCCTTCCTGGAGGGCAGACACTGGCATGAAATACTGTTTTTCTAACTAAGCTGCTTACATTTGCTAAATGCAATGGATAGGAGGAGGAGATTCTGCGACTCGCCACAGATACAGGAGCAAAACTTAACATCAGCAGTTGTTTTTCATCAGGATTAATGCCAACAGAGCTGTGGTCAAAAACAGACTTACAGTAATAATGTCTCATCCTCACTGGGTGAAGAGGATAATCTGTAAACAACCATATCATAAAAATATGAGCATCAACACAACTGTTGAGGATAAACTACACTACCTACCACACAGATGTCTTCACATGAAAATACAGCCACACCAGTACGAAGCAAAGAACAGACAAAAAGCAATTTTCCCATTAACAGCTATCTAAACAAGAAGAAAAGAAATCACCCTATTAATGTTCACTCAAAATTTATCATCATTTTTTATTTGCTTTGCAATCAATTCTTGGCTGATTGCAGGTACCAGGATTTTGGCGAAGACATCTTTCTTTTTTTCCACAGCACACCATAAACAACATAGTATTTAAAAATGTGAATACTGAAGAATTGCAACAAATGATACATATCAACATACCCACCCTACAAAAAAGACGTGGAGTTAAAAGGTTACAAAAATGTTACGTAATGTACCACAACATAAGTAATAATCTACATGTTTATTTGTGTAGTAAAGACAATGATTTAAAATCCCTTTCCGGGTTCGAATTGTGGGATCTATATAAAGTAGCTGTACTGTTACAGTTAATGTGTAATGAAACTTAAAAACTCTTTGGGAGGATCTGTTTCATGTAGCTCTAATAACTAACTTGGATAGGCACGTAGCTAAAGAAGGAGCACAGCTGCATAATTTGCGGGCAACTTTGTATTGTACTTAAAATACAGAAAACAAACAATCTGCATTTATCAGTTGTTTCTTGTTTTCAAGCAGTTTTGAACTGGGACTCTTCTTTGCTTCACATAGATCCCAATTTTTAGAGTAAAGCCTCGTTCATGAAAAACAGTAAACACATGGAGGATCAAGTGACTCATAAGCTTGTAACGCAGACAAGCCCCCCCGGGTGCATCGCAGTATTGCAGGATATAATCCTTTGTTCTTAGATCAGTTAAAAACAAACAAACAATTAACTGGGGCAGTATGTGGGACAATCCACCAGTTTAAGTTAAATATTGTTCAAGCCTGATTGTTATAAAGTAAATATGTATATATTTTAAATTAAAAGGCATTATCGACACAATTGTGAGTAAAATCCAGACTCTGGGCTTTTTTGGGCTCTGTACAACATAAATAGTGTACTGTACATGTTTACACTGAATCAAAACTGAATGTGTCCACAAAATGGATCCATCTAATAGAAAATTAATGAAAAGCACATAAGAAGAACAAAGTATGATCATCAAAATAAAACATTAAGCGACAAAGCTATAAATGTCACTCCAATGAATAGAGAAGAACAGAATCCAAAAGCAAATGATTGTTATTTTGGAATTAAAATTTAGATTATAATTATAAAATTAATAATAAACAATCAGTGTGATCATCATTAGACTAATTTAAAGCTTGGCCCATTTCTCTCAATGCCACCTGTGTGGTATAATAAAGGTATACTTTTAAAATTGCATCTCGAAGAATTGCACACCTATAAATGAAACAAAAAATTGGAAGATATACACAATAATACTGAATTCCATGTTGCATGACCCCTAAAAGGATAACAGTGTTGTATTGTTAAAGCTAAAGTGTTTGAGTCTAAGGCCTTCATCAGGGCCATACAGTGACTTGTCTTGGTTTTAACATTGTTCTCGTTACTACAAGTGTTGCTGGGGTTTTCATCTTCGAGCTTCTCAACCTTTGGTTAACCCACAGTGGGTTCAAGTGGCAGTTAACCGTCTCCTCATAACCCAAATTAAATGGAATGGAGAAATAAGCTATGTTCAAAAGTGGACCACGTTATGACATGGAAATCAAGAAACCAGGCAGCTTCTCTGGTCTGTGGTTTTCTGCCTCTCAAAGCAAAGAACATCATCTCTGACTGCTCGATTAACGGCCACTATACGCAACTGGATTATAAACTGCACCCAACTATATAGGAGAGAGAGAAGTGGATTCTCGCTACTCTCCCAAACTGCTAACACAGCCAGTACCTTGCTGATTCTGGTCGGTAACATCACAATGTAATGAGGGAAAGTTGGCATCCCCAAAAAAGGTGTCATCCATCAAATGGACTTGGAAGCGAATGTGAGCATCTAGTGGCCTGCTTGAAAGAATATACAAAACAAAGCTAAAGTCAGATTTGGCCTTAGTGGCGCTCGCATAATGTATCCACCATGAAAGTCATTGTTGGCAGGTTAAGTTTATGTTAGATGTTAGAAATGTTAGAAAAATCCCCTCCTGAGAAACTATGTTTAACCATGACTTGAACAATAAAAAATTGCAAGAAGTTTCTATATCCCTGATTGTTGTGATCATGGAAACTAGACACATATAGCAATCGGTATTGTTTTAAAACACAAAATAGAAACAAAACAAATGGCTAATAATTAAGTACTTCACCAGGCCATTAAAAAGGATGTTTTAGTACACTGTCCCAGTTACCAAACAATGCTGGTGGATATGTTCATCTAAAAGCCATTTTGATGGGAGTTTTTCGATAGATCTATTTAAATATAAAGATCTACTCGTTAAGTGCTGATAATACAAGAACCTCTATGAGGACACTGTTAGAACCTACTTCAGTAGAAATAGTTAATCTGTTCATTTTTTAGTGGTTTAAAAAACGAGGTTTACAATACACTAACAGTAAAAGAAATCCCCAAAAATGATTAACAGTGGCTGCATGCATGACTGTGCATGTTAGTAGAGGTCTCTTCGTGTACTGGGACGACCTCAATGTCCACAGTGTTTTATTGCACAATCTCTGCTTTTACTAATGTTATGCTGCCATCTGTTCTTGGATGAGATGTAAAAACAGATGCAGAAAAAACACTGAAAGACGTCCAGTAGGCTTGTGCTAAACATAGAAAGTTTGATCTCTGACAGCATACTGGCATCTGGATTGTGAAATTCAAATACATCAAAAGATCTAAGCTTTTCATTAACTGCTCGAAATAGCTCCTCAATGGGCAGTGCTGTGCAGAGAAGACAAGGCCTAAGTAGGTAAGTGCATGCCCAGATATGACATGTATCTAGCAGTTTGCACGCTTTCATCATTGCAGCACAACTCTTTGCACTCATCAGTGGACCATCCATGGGTTATCGAAAACCAAGCAGAACAACCATTTGAACATTTCACAGTCCACTAAACAAGTTAGTTTGGTCCATCCCTTACTTTACTTTCTCTGTTAGCTATTGTTATTATCTCATCCTAGATGATGAGACTGTGTCTATGTCTCTGTAAATGTCTCTGCTCATTTTCATGTGCTGTTCCATTCTTCAGTGCCTTTGCATAAGCTTGGTCAAAACCCAGCGTGACGACAGTCAGACTCCATTTAAATGTGCTCAGTTCTGCACCCGCCCAAGGACAGGTTTTTTTTTTTCTTTTAAATGCAATGTGGAAAAAAAATTACCGATAGGACGGAGAAAAAATGGAAAAAAGCAACAAAAAAGCCCAGAAGTGCTTCTTTAAAGTCTTGCTGGCAGGCATGATGCACTGAAAATCAGCCCCCACACACAAAAGACACTGTTATCATCCACCATCTCCATCTGGTCTCATACTATACTTTCATTGGCAGGCTTCTTCATCAGTTTAGTGGAGAGCAAAGAATGCTGGGAAGAGTTAGACTCCTTGGCTTCAGGAATGAGCAGACGTACTTTCTGATTTGTTCTTCTCCACTCAGAGTAAAGCTGACAGTGGTAGCGGAAAGATACCTGCAGAGATGACCAGGCAGGAGAAGAGGGAGATAGGACATTCATTATTTACATCTTTAAAGCATTTCAGATAAGCTATCCACTTAAAAACGGCTGCATTACAGTAATGTGAATTCATTTTTACCAGGGTCCAGAGAACATAGATGGTGAAGAGGGCGATGGTGAGGGCTATGAGGCCCACGGCCTGCAGCCAGCTCCCCAGCTGAAGATGGTCCTGTGCACCCCTCAGGCACAGCCAGCCTGAAATGGCTGCTAGGGGCGTGATAAACAGGAAGCATACCATGTCACAGAACAGCGTCCTCTTCTCATTGCGAGGGCCGGGGTCCCGCAGCCACTGTGGGATAAGAAGTAGACAGAAAAATAGAGAAGAGGGAGAATATATATAAAGGAAAGAGAGGCATGGGAGAGGTTGAAAGAAGGTGGAAGAAAGGGAGAAACAGATCCTAAGTCATTCAAGAACAGAAACGACTCATTATGATAAAACATCAAGCAAGAAGATGAGAAGAAAAAAAAAAAGCTACTTCATGTTTACGTATGCACAATCATTCACACACAACAGCCCAGTCAATGACAATAAAAAGGTCAAGAAGAAAGATTGATGCAGACAAGGCAAAGGGCATTGACCTTTGTTACCTCTGTGAGAGGCCTTGGTCGGCGCTCGATGCTGAACTCTGTGTGGCAGAGCTCACAGTAGCTGGTGTTGGAAGACGACAGCCACTTCTCCAAGCAGCTCTTGTGAACCGCGCCCAGGGTGCCCGTGCAGTCACAAGGGGACAGGAGACCCTCACTGTTGCCTCCTTCATGGCAAATACGACAGATGGGACCATCACTGTGACAAAATTTGAAAAAATATTTAAAAAAATCATTGTGTAGTGAAACTAATTTATGATCTCATTACTGATTACAGGAGCTTACATCTTACATCTTAAAAACTGCACTAAATGCAGAAACTTCAAAAATTGATCAAATACACATGAAGATCAGAGGACAAATGCCTTGAGAATAAATAGGTTTTGAGATGAGATTTCAAAAACACTAGAATAGAAAAGAGCCATTGTCAATTTTATAACTAATATCGGTGCTTTCCAACTACAGTACGACAAGTCAAAATGTCTGCTCCAAAAAGGCCCACATTACGAATCAAGAAGGCAGTTACGCCACTGTGAGGTGCCTGTCCTGGACATTTTTTTTTTTGATGTTAACCACACAGGACTGTAAAAAATCCATCGTCTGCCTTGAGAAGATGAGTGTAACTCAGCCTAACCTTTGTGTGCCCATGGGTTTGAGCACAGAGGACAGCAACCGTCCATCTATGGCTGTAACCTGGGTGACGTAGAGCGCCTGGCACCCGTCACCACTTGCTTCCTCCACGCTCTTCCAAATCCCCGTGCTGCTGGCGCAGTCACACAGAGAGCCGGGCAGGTGGCAACACCCGCCTGTCGTCATGGTTGCGGTGACACTGGCCGTAGGGATGGAGGGGAGGGTGTGAAGGGTCAGAATAGAGGGATGAAGGAGGGAGCAGAAAGCTGAAACTCTTCCACAGGTTGGGAATGGTAAGTTTCTACAAACAGAGAAAGGAGAGACAGATTGAGAATTAATGGCTTTTGTCATGTAAACAATATCTGTGGAGTAAAACTGTGCTTTTATTCATGTACTGCACTTAATGAGAGTTTTTTTTTTTTTTTTTTTTTTAGGTATGTTGGCTTAAGTATTTCCATTTTATGCTACTTTGTACTTCTACTCCACTACATTTCAGAGCCATGTGTTGTACTACACTTATTTTACAGCTTTAGTCACTACCTACTTTGCAGATTCAGATTAATAGAAATATAATCAACAAATAAATTATGATGCATTATTGTAGCTCAAGCTACACAGTAGTGTATGAAGTCATTAAAATTAGCCTCTACCAACTGCATTAATTATTATAATCCAATAATAACATAACATATGTATACCAATAACATAACATATTGAAATTAAATGGGCCTTTCTGCGTAGTGAGTACTTTCACTTTTGGTACTTTAAGTACATTTTTATACAATTACTGATGTACTTGAGTAAAAATTTGAATGCAGGACTTGTAACAGCGTATTTTTACACTCAGGTATTGCCACTTTATGTAAAACAAACAAAATAAAACAAAACAAAAAAACAACCCAATTTACGTAAAATAATATTTGGATCTGTCCTCGAGGCTGCGTTACAGCTAAGTGTAAGAGTATTCTCCTTAGCTGTTCAACATGAGTGGAATTCAATACCATACAAAGCCATAATAGTACTGCTGCAGTTGTATTATCAGCAGTATTGTGAACATATTATGATTTTTTTAGAATTACGGTTTTGTATATACAGTCTAGTTCTAGCTACACTTGGCTTTATGTTATGACGTAATTTATCTGAAAGTTTGCTTCATGCACCAATAATTTCCTGCCATGTGAGAATAACTGAAATTATCCTCACAGGCAATTTGTCATTTAAAAGACAGCTGTATTTTTGGAGGAGGGCCAGTTTGCCCAAAGCATCTGCTAATCCCTTATAGAGGCAAGTGCAATCGTCTGTGACAGTGAGTGTGATGTGCAACAGACTGATAAACAGCTGTCTCCCCTCAGATAACACCTCACTCACGATAAGAGAACTAAAGAGAGAGCTGAATTTTCTACAGCTTGTAGTTTATGTCTTGCTGTCTGAAAAATTGTCTTATTCTGTACACAGAAAGAGCAATTACAAATGGATATTTCTAAGTGTAATGTTTTTTTTATTTTGATGAGGCAATAAATACAACAGGATTATTAACACGAGAAACAAATTCCAAAAAGTAGCCTGTGTCTGATACTGTATATGTGAAGTTATTCCTTGGAAGTATTTCTTTTGAATGTTGGACACTGTAGTTACTGCTTTACTTTTATGGAAATAATGAGCCACTCATACTAGTGTATTGGTCCGGGGTAAGTAATGGGTTGTTGTTGTTCACATCAGGCCTGGCTCTCCAACTGTAGCTCTGTACACGTCGCTGCATTACACCAGTCCATATATAATCCTTTGTACTCAACACTGTTGTTGTTGTGTTGTTTTTAAACAGAAGATTTAACATGGCAGATGGTGCAGAAATTCTTGTGTTAATTTATAGGATTTTGTGTTTTTATCTCCTTATGAATAAATAATACAGGAATTTACACTCTATAATCATTTTAAAACCTCGCTGTGATAATGAGTAGTGGTAATTACAGGTGCTGAACAAAATAACAACATCTTATTCGATCCATGAAAACGGACCTGCGATAATTTGATTATTATAACATTTCTGCTTATTCTAATCATATGGTAATATTCTATAATGTTTACCTTGCTGAATATTAGTTTTAGCCACTGGAATGATCCAATATCCAAATGGTTAATAATTTCAACCTGTCTGCCATTAACTATGGTGCTGTCTACCTACAGCTGTTACATTAGCTGTTAGTGACAGATTCCAAATATCATATGAACCTGCTCAGATCTTGGCTGTAAAGTCCAGAATCAACAGAGCCATACGATAAAAAGCTCTGTGAGACAGGATGTCCAGCAGTGCACACGTTTAACTTTGTTATACAGGTCTCCGGTCAGATGATCGGAGACCTGTATAACAAAGTTAAGCCAAAGGGCCTTTGGTTTAACTTTGTTATACAGGTCTCCGGTCAGATGATATCTTAACCCATTGAAATCCAGTGTTGGAAAGTAATTAAGTACATTTCCTCAAGTACTGTACTTTAGTACAATTTTGAGGTACCTGTATTTTACTTGAGTATTTCCATTTTCTGCCATTTTATACTTTATACCACTCCACTACATTTATTTGTCAGCTTTAGATACTAGTTACTTTTAAGATGAAGAGTTTACACAATGGATAATATAACAAGCTTTTAAAATACAACACATTGTTAACCAGTGGTTTCCAACCTTATTGGCCTCAAAGAACTTAACAGCTTCACCAAACACTGATTTTTCCCTCTGAACTTCTCACTTGGTTTCATTTCAATAAATGTTCAAACGATCCAATATCTCACCAAAAATCAAGGCTTAGAGAAAAAATTCCAAAAACAGAAAACAGATTTGCGTATCAGAATTTTGTTTTTTCTTCTTTCCTCTCCCAACCCCTATCTGGTGTCCCTGTAAATAAAACTGTCTATAAATTTGATCAAACCAGCTCCACCTCAAGCAGCTACAACAGTTACTTGCTGCTTATACACTGATAGCTTGGTATTAATCATCTAATGATGCCACATATAACAATATAAGAGTCATGGGGACTAAACCAGTACTTTTATCCTTTGATACTTTGACTACATTATACTAATAATACGTATGTACTTTTACTTAAGTAGGATTTTTCATGCAAGACTTTTACTTGTAATGGTGTATTTTAACGTTGCAGTATTGGTACTTTTACTAAAGTAAAGGCTACTTCTTCCACCACTTTTTTAAACCAATGGCAAACTGTTACAGTATCACTTCATGGAGGCGCGATTAAGAGGAACAATCCCTGACTCATAAAAACAAAAGGGTAGGCCCAAAACTGAGACAACAACAAAATCGAAGTAACTGTTTTCTGGGTCCTTTACACCCAGGAATGTATGTAAATACAGAAATAAAACATGCTAATGTAATTTCAGATCTAATCAGCTGAGAAACTTAAATTCCATTATACTTGTGAGCGAGTGAATGTAACTGTAGCCTTTGAAAATAGTGACGGACATGCATCATTTCACAGCTTCTGTAACATTATGCCATGAAACAGCTACCTAGCTAACAAACTAAGGTCATTTTCCTTTTCATTCCGACTCAAAGCAGCTAACGTTACCGGTGCAGCCAGATGTTACGGCTTTGATCCAGACTATAGTCTGGAGCAGCGACTGTTGCAACATGACAACATCGCAATATGCTACAATTGCGTGGCGGCATAAAGTTGGTGTGTATATCAGTGTAACATATTTAGGACGTAAGCACCGGCTATCCACGTTCTCTCTATTGGCCATTTTGTTATCAATGTGAACTTGCTGTCTATTTTCAATGCCCAGAAAATAAAGGTGGTCAGTCGGTGCCCGTCACAGCTGTGTTGTCTGCTAGCTACCAGCTGTCAGCGGCTACAGTGAGCTGTTAGCCGTCCGCTGCTGTGAAGATAAAAACTAAAAACTAAAAACGTCTACTCACCCCGTTTCGTCGTCTTAGTGATATTTTACGGCGACAGGCATCACAGCCCTAATATCCCCGCATTTCCTTCTCGTTTCATGCTTGGCTGTGTGTGTGAATTGACAGCTTCTGGTCAAAGAGCAGTGCTGCCAGCTGGCTAATGATATGTGCTGTTCAGCCCTGTGCTAGCTAGCGGCTCTCCACCGATAACACACAGCGGGCCAGACTTCCGCTTTCCACGGGCTTTAAATACACCCTTACAGCTCATCATCAGCTGTCTGCATCTGTGGTGAAAACAGGAACACAGGCCAGAGGAGTGTCAAACAAAGTCCGGACGAGTCCAAATGGGATTGTGAATAACAAGAGCCTGGCAAAGGGAGGGGCGCTCACCGAAATCATCCCCCGCGCAACACGGCCAGGAGAAATGAACAGACCAAAGCCATATGATGTCAACACTGCATTTAAAAAAATTCAAGAGAATTTACTAGCTTTAACCAGGGAGTCTCACTTTATTAAAGTTAGTTTTCAGCACACATTGTTGGGTCGGACTTTTTCCACACAGTATTTTATTGTACAGAACTGGAAAAAGCAGGTCATACAACCGCATTGTGAATATTCATTACTGATTATGGTTAACAACATTTGTGTAGCCAAAAAATATGTAATTGACCATATTAGTTTGAAGAACCAATTTACATTATTATTATTTATTTATTTTTTACAAAGTTTTACATAATTAACCCATCATTTATTAAAATTAAGTAGTCCTAAGATGCATTCATGTTGACAATGTTTGAATGAGAATGAAGAATTCTGAAACCAAAAATCCAATACCTTCAGGAGCCTGCCCTCGGTGCATAAGGGTAATGAAGTGTAAGATGGTGTAAAACCACATGGTTTCATCTTCTGTAAGAGTGCCTAGCTATCATACCTTTAGATTTGTGAAGGGGGCCTGTCAGGTGAGGCTGCATGCACTGTGTGCAAACAGCTCCACTGACACTATGGCCTCCCATCAGTTGAGACCCAAATTGCTCAACAACAGTTGCAGACACAGCATTAAGTCATGGGCACACGGACTTATTTTTATCCAAAAATAAGTCTATCCGCTACATGGTCATGGGAATTAGGTTTATGTACGCTTCAATATTTTCTGTGTAATGGAAAAGTAGGAAACCAAGTTTATGTTCGCTGACTTAACAAATATTGTTAAATATCACAAGAGACTTAATGTACCGAATCAGTCACATGTGAAAGCATTTCTGCCAGGTGGGTTAGAATTAGCATTCCAGTCAACCATATCAGCAATTTGCATTTCTGATTTTCAGTTCCATTTTCACAGTTAACAACTTTCTGGCTTGAGTGAAAGTGTCTTCAAACTGAAAATGTTCTCAGATTACACACATCTTTATCCATTCCCCTTTAGCAGATACCACATTCAAATGACAGCTGCTTAGGTACATGACAGGAAACTGCTTTAAAAACAAAAAACGCACAACATATAGTGAATTTTGTTCTTTGCAGCCAACACTGTTTCCCTAACAAGCAACAGGAATATGTTGTTTAATAAAGATGTTGTGTGTGTTTAAAAATATATGGTGATTATTTTTCCCACTGAAATTTTTGGACATAAGTGCATGAAAGAGTTTCCTTTTAAGACAGCCTGATGAAAGAGAGTTTGACCTGAGTCAACTCAAGCAAGGAAGTAGACACTAGGCGTGTTCCAGGCTGATACTATCATTTCACAATAAATCACTCATCACAATTTATAACAATACTTTTGCTATATAGCATTACACATTTTTCCCCAAATCATCTGGTTTGCCAAATGATCTGATATCTTAGCAGCCTTGAACACGCTTCAATTAGGAAACCTCACACTAATATCGATTGCATCTGTCACCTTTGGTATCTTTGTGCACTAACACACACACACACACACACACACACACACACACACACACACACACACACACACACACACACACACACACACACACACACACACACACACACACACACACACACACACACACACACACACACACACTCATACATGCAGACAAAAATAAAAACACTTCATTTGTTTCACACTTGCCCATATTAAGACAGTCAGACAGTCACAGCCAGTCTGGTCCCTGGCTCATGCTAATTTAATGCCACAGTGGGCACGGGGCTCAGAGAGGAAAATCAAAATAAGAGAGGCAACCAGAAACTCCAGAGTATGCATCAATACTCCAAACTACTGATACATTACCTTCTTCTCATTCCCTCTTCTACACCCATATTGCATGCTGAGAAAAAGGGGCAAGTAGAAAACATTTGGAGCACTGAAACAGGCCCACGGATCCCTCACCGTTCCTTTGACAGGAGTGGGTCAATAGGACCATAAAGGCCAGTTAATTAAAAAGAAAGTGTTGTTTACTACAGCTTTGAGATCAGTCTCATAATAGCAAACACTTCCTCCCTCTCAAGGCTACTATGAGGCCATAAAGTAATACAGACACAAGCTCTTCTGAAATCAGAGGAAGACAAATAAACAAGGAAAATCAAAGAAGAAACCAGCAAAAAAGGAATGTCAGCTACAAGAGTCTTGGATCAGGGACATCTGAACCAATGAGGGTATCATGTTGACAGCAGCATGACAGCTGAAGTAAAGCAGAGAAGAAGAGAGGAAGGACTGACAGTAAGTCAAACAGGAAGGTAAAAATACAAGTATCACAGGCTTTGACAGCAGGGGACCTTGTTGCCCCGCTGCCCATCCATGGTTGGGGGGACGCTTATGTCCACTACATTGTTGCCTGGAGAATCATCATGTGCAGATCTGTCCGATATTTGCTTCTGAGATACAATACGGTAGATTTCTGTGAGAGAAAACAGTGACAGCTCAGTAAAATTAGGAGTCACACAGTCTTGAAGATTTCTGATGAGCTGCACATTGTATTTAACAATTATCACTTTTCCTACCTGTTAAAATGTTCTTAAAGGCTTCTTCTACATTAGTCGAGTCCAAGGCTGAGGTTTCAATAAATGAGAGAGTGTTCTTTTCTGAGGATGAGATAATGAAAAATTAAAAAAATTTAAATGTTAACAAGAGACAGCTGGGATAATAGCCTTCAAAGTTCATGTCATATTCTTCAAATAAGTGGTTTGTGTAACTGAAGAGTGTTTTTTTTGTTTGGTTTTAACAGAATTCTCCTTTAATTACACAACTCTATTTTTAGTGCAGTGTTGTTTACCCAGTGGTAACACATACCTGCAAAGGCTCGAGCCTCATCAGTGGGCACTGCCCTGAGGTGGCGGAGGTCGCTCTTGTTTCCAACCAGCATGATGACGATGTTGTTGTCAGCGTGGTCCCTCAGCTCCTTCAGCCAGCGCTCAACGTTCTCGTACGTCAGGTGCTTGGCAATGTCGTAAACCAGGAGGGCCCCGACTGCACCCCGGTAATACCTGGTGACAGCATGAAACCAGATGAGTACATCAACTTTATTGTTTCCCCCCCCGGGACAATATTTGCGCCAATACACACTTTATTTACGCAAATAAAAAACACAAACTCACGCTGAGGTGATTGCTCTGTAGCGCTCCTGTCCAGCTGTGTCCCAAATTTGAGCCTTTATCGTCTTGCCGTCCACCTGGATGCTGCGGGTGGCAAACTCCACCCCGATGGTGCTCTTGCTCTCCAGGTTGAACTCATTTCTTGTGAAACGAGACAGCAGGTTACTCTTCCCCACTCCGGAGTCTCCGATTAGAACAACTACAACCAAAATACACACCCAACAAAAACATTACAACGGCAGCTTTGCTGTCAGTCTGAAAAATTGTAACGGATGAGTGAAGAGTGATCATGGTGGGGCTGAGTTTACAGACTTCCCATCCGAACTACATTTGTAGCTTACAAATGAAAAAATATACACATAGTGCAGTACAGTGCAAATTTAGCACTTGAGAAGTTACAGCAAGGTCCTAGTTTTAGTTCAGGTCCTATTCACAGACTTCACTTTTTTCTGGTTGACATTGCATTGAAGCAATGGCCCTCACTTCCCATCATGCTTAAGGATCCACTGATTAATTGGATAAATACATTGTTTGATCACTGTTTCATAATGTAACAGTTACGTTTTCTTAGTATACAAATAGTTTGTTACGTTTTACATTGTGGTTTGAGTGTGTAATTGCCTTTGTTGTGCGGATTTAAGTTTTAACTGTTACTCTTCTTTACCACTGTGAATAATAACGTCTCTCCCGTATTGCTGATCAATAAAAAGGGTTGACAACATCAGAGCCTGCTTCTTTTTTTCTTATCCCAGCTGCTCACCACGACGCTGTGGTTCATATACCTACCAACATCTTCTGTTTATGATTTGTATGAAATCAATTTCTCACAAGGATTAATGACGATCTCTATCTATCTATATATCTATCTATCAGCACTGTGAAAAATATACTGATTAAAGGTGAAAAGTAAGTGATCAGCACCACAACAGAGAAATCAGGGAGCGGTTGTGTCCGTCGTTTGACAACTTAGCCGAGTAGCCTTAGCTTTTATAACGCTCAAAGTAAACCAGTTTTAATATATGGCGTCTGTCAGAGAGCAGCTATTGATTATCTTTTAGTTTCAAATGCAGGTCGTCTCAAGTGATGGTTTTTAACGAGGCCACTTAGCTTCATGTTAGCATGCTAGCTACTTATATAGCCGCTAAATCACCAGCGTTGAATGCCACCACTGGACTCGCTGGTTGGTTTGCGAGGATAAAGTGTAACACTACTGAGGAGGAATTGTTCTAGCTTTTCACACCGCTGGATGCACATGTAACAGGTAGTGTTGGCTACAGAGTTAGCTCTACAGTCAGCACCTATTATGTTATCGTTTACCACTGTGCTACTAGCAGAGCTAACTCTAGCATTAACGGTGGCTTAGTTGACTTCCTCAGTTCCCCCTGCTGTCATCGAACGGTTACAAAGAGGAAGAACGCACTGTCATTCGTCCACCTTTAAAGAAGAAATTACCTTTGAACAAGTAGTCGTATTCATCATCGCGGGTTCCCATTTTACAGGGGTAGTTTTTGTACTTTTGAAGTACTTTGCTACAGACAAAAACAACAACAAACAATAACAACAACCCTCTCCACCGGCAGCTAGTAGGCACCGCCTTCAAGGAAGGGAACGAGCATGTGAGTTTAGGAATGTCGATCTGGACCAATTGGGAAATTTATCGTATTGACTGACAAATAGATTAACCAATCATCTGCTTCCTTTGAAAACTCATCATGCACAGCAGAGACCACGGTGAGGCAGTGCACTCTTTGTTCCCCAAACTTTGACGCCCTACATCTTCTTGCAAATTGAGCAACATCCATCTGATACATGCACATTATGGAGTACGCAGACTGTTTCACAATGTTAACCGAATGGAGAGAACACCACGATCAGTATATTTATTTTACGATCTACTATATATTTATAATACGACCTTTTTTATATTTTACGCAGTGGTACAATATATCCAATCTCAGAAAAAAAAGTTACGGTATTACTTTTGAAATGCGGATCATCTACATCCAACTAAATGTAAAAGGCCTATTTTAAAATAAATACAATAGGCCATACTATGCCAATTGGGCTTTCTCAGTGGATATACAAACCAAGGAACATAGATGGACATACTTACACGTTCTATATATTTTTACATGCCATCTGAGACTGTTGATGTGACAATATTCTGTAATTCCTTCAATGACAGGGAAAATTGGATGTGATATTTTTCTTCTGGGGTCTTCAGGGTGGCCTCAAGTGATCAGACCTTCCCGGCATTCTTCTTTTGCATCTGCAGAGTCACTCCCGTCCACAGACACACTCTGCACGTATTCGGACAATGATGTCAAGTTGTTGGTGAATCCACCGGTCCAACACTTTGGTGGGACGGGGAAGATATCTCAACAGCTACAGGCCAGATTTCCATGAATGATTTGTTATCAGTTTTGTGATTCTCTTGCCGCTAATGTAGCACCACCATCAGGCTCAAATTTTCAAAATCTAATAGCCAGATTGCCATGTTTATAATATCCCACAATACTAACAAGGAAGAAAAGATTTTGCCCTGCATAGAGCCTTAAAGCATTCGGACTTGGATTAATTTGGCAAAAACCTATTTCCTTCAGGAGCTGTTTAGTTGAACTGAAGACACACAAACTACAAAGTGGAAAATACGACAGAGAAAATGTTATCGCATTCAGCAAAAAGTGTGCTGATTAATGATGGTGAAACATGTAATATGTATCATTGAGCTTATAAAACTTGAGTTAAAGGGTCAAAAAGGTCACTGCTGCAAATGGCTCATTTCCATTTCAGACTCGATGTTTGATTATTTCAGAGAGAAATAAAAATATAACACGACATTATCTCCACGGACAATTCATAGAACTGCTTTATTTTGTATTCATTCTGATTGAGTCCAAACACACACACATACAGCCATCTATTTATCCTCACATATAAATAGATGAATATACACACATATACATAAATACACATTTCTGATATGCATATTCATTTTGAAATCATGCTATGTCTCTTTAAAGGACTCTCCCTATTGGATGAGGGCACACCGCGATTTGAAAACACGTACACAACACAGCTGAACAGTTGGAAGAATCCCTATTGATTTGCATGTACAGTTAAACCCACAAATCTTTCCATTTTGGATGTCTTACAAAGAAACAGCTGTGGTTTATAGACCATAAATATACAGCAGCTGCATCTCCGTAAACACAGAAACAGAATATGATACAGTAAATTATGTAGATTGCGATCATTTCTTGCCTAGCAGCAAAAATAAAACCAAATAAAAATAATATTCTCCGATTCAAATGGAAAATATATTTGTATATCTTTATATATGTATTTATAGTTTTATGTACACATTTGTCAGGAGCACAACTATGAGAAAGAAAATAAATAGAACAGCACAGGTGAAAAAAATATAAACGATAGGCCTACATGTTAAATTTCTCAATAAGGCAATTAAAATGAACTCAAAAGCTAGACTGTACAAAATATTGCTGCTATGGTCTCCATCTGATGAACAACAGCAAACCGATTACAACTGGCAACTGCACATCAAGAGAATGAACTGACTTCTATTTTACAATGTCTGACAGTGATGTGTCCTCCCTTACACACAAACACACACAGAAAAATACCAACCAACTGAAGAAACTGTTTGTAAAGTTAGACTAAAAAAACTGTTTGTCAAACTTTAACTCAAGCCTTAGTTGAGAGTTCTAAGACGTCAGCCACAGAGAGACTACAGTAAACACTAACACTAACACCAACACACACACACACACACACACACACACGCACACACGCACACACACACACTTGATAACCCTAAATTAAATGTGGTCTAAATATCAGTTTGTGTGAGCAGAGCAAAAGTAGGATAACGTGATGTTATGTTTATTTGGCCTCTATCAATAGTTCATCTTCAGGTCCTCTTTATAAGTGCAAACAACATTCACCCCATTAACAAACTGCTGTGTCTCACCAAGTCATCATTGTAACGTACTGTGTTCATTCAATATACAGATAACAGGTACGATATTGACTGCAAATACTACAACTGATGCTCTACATCTACAAACATTTGAAATGTCCAGTCAATGGATTTCTTATTGTGAGGAAGTGAGGGCGACCAGATACAGGAAATGTCACTGATATGCTTATTATTCTTCCACCAAAACACAAATAAAAGAAAAAACATCAAATTCTACTGTTACAAATGATTTATGTGCGTCTGACCAAAAATAGGGCAACTCTGGAAGACATTGTAATGATGCGAGGATTACTGTAATGACTGACAATGTCTGCTGCCATAAGTGTTGTAATTAATGCTTTCTGTTTTGAGGGGAAGAGTCATAAGCCTCAGTCGTTTCCACAACAGCTGTAGTGAAAAAAGTAGTAACACTGAATTCAAACGACAAACGTGATGTAAAAACAAACTGGGAAACTACTAAAAAGCTGCAGTTATGAAATTATCAAAACAAAATTTAGAGTTCTTTGGATGCAAATTGAAAAAAAAAACCACAAAAACAAAATCAGCATTATAAAGTTAAAAGTACCAGAAACAGTGGAGATTAGAATAAAATACGAACAGACAAAATAAATTAAAGTTCACAGTAGTAAAACAGCTGAGGAAACATTCATAAAAAAACAAATGCTGCAAAAAACATTTGATAGAAATTATAAATTATTATGCTATGAATTGAACAACTTCTAATCACTGTATGTATTCACAAAATTACATCTTTTAATTCTTCCATCTATAAACTAAACTGCATATTTTCACTACTGGAAATGTGAGGATGACATATGTCTACGTGTTCTGTTTTGATTGGTCAAACGATGGTTATCATTGCAACTCCAGTTCTAGAAGCACAAGCACAGCCCTCCAACACCAGAGGCTTGACCACTCACTCCTCAGTGAGCGCACCGAAATCTGCATGTGGCTTAGTGTAAATAAAGGCAGTACCAAGGAGCGTTGGTGGGCTTATCCTGATTGGTCGAACCAGTACATGCAGATTTTAGTAGAGCTGTGAGGTGGGAGGAGCTTCTTCACAAAGTCCTGGCTCCAGAAGTTAAAGCCCCATTCACTTTCTTCACTGGCAATGTAAAGCGACTCACAGTGGGAGCGCTTCCACGACTTAGATAGACATGACACTTTTCTGCTTGAATCATCAGTACAAAATATGAACAACTGTGTTAGAAAGTAACAGGTTCTTTCATAAAAAGTCACAGGTACAAGTTAGTGTACATAGAAATGTTAAAATGAGAAGTTAGGTGTGAGTCCCAATTACTGAGCTAAAAATTATGTTACATACACTTCTAACGGTAATGTGCGCCATAAGATTATGGGGTCAACAAAACAACCAATACAATCTAAATTTTAAATTAATTCATTTTCAGATTCTGGATTAATGGTGGATGAATTCAGCAACTATGTGTTTTGTTGAGAACCGCAATAACAAACTGTTTTGAATTTGACACAGCTCTAATCTGCACCTGACTGTCTTCGCTTTCATGAGGCAGCAGAGGCCCATGTAGTATTGTCGTATTTAGAACCGTCCGACATGTGAAACTGATGGAAAAGAACCTGATTTCTCAGAAACAAAGTTTGTATAATTAAAACTAAAGGCCGTAACACAGACACACTGGGTTGTCATGTTATCCCAGAGGCTCCCATGTTTCTATGTGTGAGTAATAAAGATATCATAAAAAGAAAAATTTGAATTGGGAATTCAGAGTGGGTAACCAGTGGCTCCCCTTACTTCACAACTCTATGTGCCGCTCTGCGGAGTGAGTGGGAAAGGCAGTTTAGAGCTTGTTGGAGGGCTGTGCTTGTGTGAAACAGAATGTACAGTAAGTTACCACTGTCTTTTTCATGTATGTCAAACTTATAAGACAGCCTTATACGCACTATATCACACATACACATAATCATTGAATTGATATAATTTTCATTTGTTAAGGGTGAAAGGCAGGGATGGTAGGAAATCAGTGATGTCATCACTGTCAGGACCCCCCCGGTGTTCAGTCACTTGTTCCCTTGGTGTGTTCAGTTTCTTTATGCATGTTTAAAATCGTGGTTCAGAAAGAGATCCTGCAGCTACCGCTGAGGTCTGGACTTCAGACCCATGAGTCCTCTCCGCTGAGACGTTCGCTCCTCTCTGCCAGACAAAGGGGTTTACTGTTGGAGATACACAGAGCGAATGTATTAGGCAGCGGGTCCGCTTCACACACACACACACACACACACACACACACACACACACACACACACACACACACACACACACACACACACACACACACACACATTGATTTCCACAGGGTGTACAATGTGTATCTTCTCATGTTTTATTTGCTAATGACAAAGATAAAAACCAAACCGGCTAATCCAAGTGCGTTTGTAAAAGGAAGTGCAAAAAGGGTAACAGAATGGGTAGGGCAATGAGAAATCTCATACACATATTAAACACCCCTGCACTCCTGAAACAAGGAAAAGTGAAGATGTACAGTAATCATGTATCACACATTAAAGTGATAACAGGGTGAATTTTTGACGCAGGCTGCAGTTTGTGTACACTGTGGGCTACAGCAGTCTGATTGAGGCAACTTTGAGTCTGCTCGCATTGACCCCACATCTTATAAAGATTTAGTGGAATATCTTGGACCAACTAATGCTGTAAAATGATGATGTTGTGAACCAGCATGAAATATTTTAACTGATCTGTATTTGCTAAATTATTCCAACGCTAAGCACAGAGGCAGAGAGGCAGATAGCTCTGTCTCGGGTGAGAACATTTGATTTGTACTTTGACACTGAAAATAAACTCATGACATATAAACTCTCAGAGTAACCTCAAAAGACCAAAAAAAACACAAAATCAATGTATTATTAGACTGAAAAAAATCATGTACATCGCTAAACCTGAAGAAAACAATTGGGAAATGTTTGATAAGCATGTTCTGCAAAATGTGACTCCTCTGTAGGTTTAATGTACACATTCTAATTGTGAACACTTAGCAGCATGAACTGTGGGAGTCTGGTGATGCATGAGTGTAATGGCTTCACACAGGCCGATACGGTAACATGGTTTAGTAAACTCTGAGCAGCCTGTTGTTGGAGGGACGCAGGATGGCTGGCTGTGGACTAAATGGTCATGCAGGCAGCCACTGACCATTTCCACCCACTCATCAATGAGGAATGAATGCTGTAATGTAGAGATGGGGTTGTGGACACAGACCAAGCCTACTCTTGGAATAGCAATAGACTTTGGGACCTGAGAAGCTTTGTCTACATTTACTGTAGAAGCTGCTTACACAGGATAAAGTTACAACTCATCCTTTCCATCTTTGTTAACACGGATGAACAATCACCACCAAACACAACATGGCCTAGGACTGATTTTATTCCTCGTCCAAGGGATTTTCCCTGTACTGTATATTTTAGTCCGATGCTTCTCACTTACTGTCTCTCTTTCCCAATCCCCATCTGGCAGGGTCTTAGACTCTGAGCCATAGTGTAGCGGAGAGTACACCCAGGTCCTGTCCTCTGGAGGCTGTTTTTACACACCCACCACAGCAGAGGGAGCCAGAGGGACAGAGGAAAGGCCAGAGGCACAGAGACAAGCAGCAGGGGCAGGCAGGAGAGAAAGACACAGGAGATCACAGGAGAAGAGAGGACAAGACAGGAAATGAAAATTAGGGATGCATAAAGGTGGAAATGTTGCTGAGACACATTGGAAAGTGTGAATATTGAGCAAATGTTAAAAGTCTTTAAAGGGATGTGTTAATCCTTCCAGCAGTTAGCAGACTTGAACACAGATGTAAATATTGGCAAATAACTGGCTGTGCTGATAAAGAGGAGTGCTGTATGATAGATGAATATGATGGGTCTTACTGACGTGTGTTTGAATCATGTGTCTTAGTGTCTTGCCCCATTTGGACTAGCTCCTGGGATGCAAAGTGAAGTGTACAGGGCGAGGGATGAGTCGCTGCATCAGCCAAACAGGGAGGATGAGGAGTGGGAATTAGGAGGTTGGAATGGGAAGAAAGCCAGGATGCCAGGACAGTCAGACACAGAAAGCATCCTCTGTCAAAGCTAAACACAAGAACAGGATGGTTTTTTCCCCCCTTTCCGACAGGCAAAAGTGCTCTTTCCATAGTTCTAGTATTACAAGCTGTCTCTGACAGTCTCTGAAAGCTGCGGTAGGTTCCTTGTCACTGTAGGTACCAGCCCTTTAAGAGAGGGAAGCAGGCAGACACACACACACACACACACACACACACACACACACACACACACACAGCTCAGCACGTGTGCAAAGAGGGGTGACGCAGGCTGTCAGTGAGTGAGAAAACAAACGAGTAAAATAAAGACAGACATTGTCAAGTGAGAGGCTTCCTGTCTTTTGTTTAACCACCTCCCATAATTCATTGTCTTTGCTTTTTATTGTTCTTTAGTTTCAACACAATCACAAAAATACCTGCACTGGATAAAACATGCAAATTATGACAAGCTGCGGCTCTATGGCACACTCTTAAATCTTGTTTCCTCTAAACACTGTAATCATATGTTTCATTAAACAAACAAGCACTGTACACAGGACTAATCTAGCCTAATACCAGGACACCAACCACTTATCCTACCATCTCTCTTCTCACTTACTGGCCAAATGGACTGGCATTTCCTCCTCTGTCGGAGAGGAGAGACCACCCAGGTCCTCCCATCAGGAAACTGACAACAGGGGAACATGACACAGGACACAAACAAAAAGAGATATGACAAACAGAGATGAGGAAGAGAGGAGTGGGGTAAGGTGAAATAACACAATGAAAAAGGGAAACATGCTGAGCGGAAAATGGAAAAGATTGTTCTGGATTTGAGTAACCCAGCAGAGGATGAGTCAGTAGTAACAGATAGATTCACAAGTCTGGGAGCCACTCCGTTTCCAACCCCCCCCCCTTCCACACGACACGCTACGATCTCACCGCTTTCATTATGACTCATGATGACAATCTCAGGACTGAGAACTAGAGACCATCTTTCGATTGGATCACACCACTGTCGCCACGTTGACGTTCCAACCCTTGAGTATTCAGTAGTCATTACTGCATTACTGACAGGATCCCACTGAAGGATGGTCCCTAGTTTTGCCTGATGTCTTAGAGAAACGAATATGGGCCAGGGGCGTAAAGTGGGGGGCCAATGGCCCCTTCCCTACTTCTGGCTCCCTTGTTCGCACCACACTCATCTTCGATCTCAGCCTTCATTTTGATCTCAACTACACACGTGACTTTGACTGTGTCTTCACATGGTTGCGATGCTATCGTGGTGACAAAATCTGTCAACACATACCAAATTACTCAAAACCACATCCTCCTGTCTCCAGGGCTACATTTTGCCACATGCACGCGCGCACACACGCACGCACACACACACACACACACACACACACACACACACACACACACACACACACACACACACACACACACACACACACACACACACACACACACACACACACAGATTCATAAGGTGAAAACTATTGTAATACCAGCCCTGCTGGGGAGGGAGGGCATGGAAAGGGTAAAGAAAGAACGAGAAGTGGAGAGGAAATATTCAGCACTAGATGGAACATGGGAAGGTGAGAATTATGTAAGAGTTGGGAGAAAATGAGAGAGCAGAGCAGAGGAGGCTGGAGGTGAAAAAGTGAAGATGAAAGAGAAAAACAATCAGATGTGGTAGAGTACAGAGATGAAGGAGAGCAGAACGGGAATCATGAGAAGTGAATGTGGAGGCTGTTGATAGTAGCTGAATAATGCAGACACGAGCCACTCTGAGGAACATGTGAAGTGACTGTACTCTCACTCACTCACGCGCTTCTGTCTTTGTGAGGACTCTCCTTTACATAATACATTCCCAAGCCCCTTACCTTAACCTAAAACTAATTCTAACCTGAACCCTAAAACCAAGTCTTTACCCTCAAACAGCCGCACACGCAGTTGCACGCGCGCGCACACACACACACACACACACACACACACACACACACACACACACACACACACACACACACACACACACACACACACACACACACGCACGCACAAACAGACACCTGTCTCTTGAGTACCTTCAGTCTCACAGCTAAAGGATACTCTGTTTTCCTTGAGGAGCAACACAACTCAAATGCTGCCATATCTTGTATCCAAATTCAAACAGATTTCCTGCCGCTTTTTTCCATACATATTGTATAATTCAAAGCCGTAGAAAACACGGTCCTTAGGGGTAGTGTAAACATAAACAAACCAAACCCAATGATAAAACAAAAAAAAAGCCACTGAAGACAATGAATACAATGGAACTCGGTCTTCAGTGAGTTTTTGCAGTATTGGTGCCATTTTCTTTTTGTGGTTGCTCTTTACTACAACTGTAATAGATTTAAATGTGCAAGCAACAATTATGTAAGCAATGGATTTTTGTCTGAGAAAATATTTCCACCGCTCCACAATACACAATAATAAAGATTTTAACTCGCTAAGAAGTTGAAACTCCTGTAAAAATGAGAAACAATTTTCAGTATTATAGGAGCAATAGCACTGAAATTTCTGTCCATGGGCTCTTGCTTTTCTCCGTGAGTGGTGTGTACCAACACAACTGAGCAGAAACCGGATTTGTGTGGGAAGCTAGGAAGGAGAAGTGATGACGATGACAGTGATGATGATGACAGAGATATACCAGAAACAAACAAGGAGCGCAAAGGATTATCAAATAACTAGTTGGCTGACTGAGCTGCTATATGACCAAACGGAGTAATGTGGTAGAGATGCTGAGAGGTTAATTGTACCTGTCCATATCCCATATCCAAGATATGCCTGGTTTTCACACTTGTGACTGCACGGCCTGCAGTGTGTTCATGTTTAGTTATACTTCAGGACGTGCGCAATGTTACTTCGCCTCATGCAGCGCTACAGACGCCCTGCTGCTGTGTACAGAGAGAGTATCTCCTCCTTTTGAAGCATGAACGGGGCGTCAGCCGGAGCCGGTCAGCTGAGAGGGCTGTTAAGTAACTCAAGGAGCTAATTGACTAAGCTGTTGGCCATTTGGATTTCTCATGCCACATTAGAAGGTGTTTGATTCTTGACAGGGGACACCCAGCAGGAGTGTAGCCAGGTGGGAACATTTCTATCTGTAACTGTGATCAGTGGCTCGACTCTCCAAGCTCCACCTGACACTCATACATTCATTCATAGGTGTGCTTTTGGGCATATTTACACCTGCCAACACAGCACTCTCTCATGGCAGCCAGCTGATTGTATTAGGATGCTCCTGTGGACTGAACACACGCAAACTGCAAAAGCTTTAGTTGTTATTTATACAGAATGTCAGTGTGTCTGCAGCTTTGTTGAAGATCATATTAGACAGGAACAGCAAAGCAATGGTGCACATGCTATTGTCACTCTACAAACACTCTAAACCAGATTGCACACTCCAATACACTGTGTTTAAAGGAATAGTTTGGTAAATGTGCTTATTAGCCTCTTGCTGAGAGTTGGATGAGAAGATTGATACCACTCTCATGTCTCTAAATATGAAGCTACAGCAAGCAGCCGGTTAGCTTAGCTTAGCGTAAAGATTGGAAGTAGCTACTGATCTTCCCATTTAACTCCCAGCAAGAAGCATACTTTAAGCAATTTCCCAAAATGTCAAACGTGTCCTTTATCTGAATGCACCACACACGTCAAGCAATAACTGCAAACGCTTGTACTCCCATACCAGCCTGAGTCTCCACCTTCTTTCTGTGGTCCTTGTGTCAACGCCTCTGTAGGAGAGCATCATACAGCTCAGTCCAGTGACTTTACAACCATTAATACACTGACCCTGACCTTGAAATGGTTTGATGGCTTTGATGAGACGTGACAAGAGCTGGTCCTAGTCTGAGATGAGTTTACTTTCATCTTCATAGGAACAATTTTTAAAAGAAACTAAAGTATATAAATTTGTGGACCTGCGTGAGGATATGTGTATGTGTGTGTGTGGAAGGGGTTTTACTTACAAAGTAGATATCTGTGATTGGCACGTCATCGTCATCGTCAACCGAAGCCTGGCTGGTGCAGCCTGAGCCGGACACCTGGCTGGCCCTGTCCGCCTCCACCACCACCAACTTGGGACTGGATGGGGCTTCCTCAGCAGCCCCGGGAGAGGAGGGAGGAGCTGGGGCAGACGAAGAGGAGGCTGCTTCAGGTACTGACGAAGAGGCAGAAGGTGCTGCGGCATCGGCATCGGGAGCCTCAGCGCCGGCTACTTCCTGAACCTCACTGTGGAAAAGTGGACGTGGGAGTGGTCAAAGTCTGACACTGTGGGCTGCCCCTCAGACAAAACTGAGACACCTGATGGTTCTCAGGCAAGTTCTGGTGTTACAGGGACGGGTTGTTTACCTATGATTTTAACATGGATATCTGAATGTTTATTCATGATGGACATCAGAGATAATGATATTCTTGGAAAGTGTAAGTCACACTGAATCTATAAATATGTGTATCATGTCTGTGTGTTCAGATTGGACAGTTAAGACTTAGAAAAAGGAGTGTGACCTTTACTGCCTCCATGAGCTGTGCGTCACTACCACTGCTGCTGCACCCGTCCCTTTTATCTAGCGCAGTGTTTTCGCGTCATTCCCTCGGGCTACCCTTCCCCCATACCCCCCAGTTCTCTCAAGGGGCCTAGGGCAAACCTCTTTTGTTTTGTTTCTTTATAATGTTAAGACATAAGTCATTATTACACAGGGTCCATGTAGTTTAGGAATGAAAGAAACAACCTGGTTACATGTGCACATACACACACACAGCAGTTGCCAACATTAAGAGTCACTAATTGGGTTGCTTGCAAAAAGCCCCTTTCCTGCAGCAGGCCAGAGAAACAGGACCCAGCTATTAGAGTAAACTGGATCTGACTACAATTCAACAGCTGTGTATGTGGGTGTTTGTGGTTCAGCCGCTTAAGCTCAAAGATCTGCCAGCTGGCTGTGTGCTGCTACAATCCTTTATTGTTCCTGGTCAGATCATCAACTATTAGGAAAGGTTTAAGCGCATCCGTATTGCTTTCTCAGCTTCTGGGTTTACCATAACTCCACCAGAGAAAAATTCCGTCTGCTGGCCACTGAGGGAAAAAGGCCAAAAGTTTGGTATCTCAAAGAGGGAACTGATTGGGTGAATAAATGAGGGGGACAGGATGGTGGTTGCCATGTAGAAAGTCTCTTTCAGTCCATCTCTCATTTCCACCATATATTTCTTCATTAAACTCTACATATACAGTATCATTGTATATCAGATCTTTCTTCATCTTTCATCAGCTGATGCTGTCTTTCTCTGTCTACGTTTTCCTTTTTTTGCAACTCTTCTTTTCCTCAGATCAACTGTTTTTTCTCTCCCTCCCAGTCTCTCTTCGCACATCACTTTTGTTACTCATCTTCTCTTCCAATCAATTGTCCTATTCCCTTTTCTCCGTTTCATCTCCCTCTCCTCTCTCCCATCCAACCCGTTCCACAGCTGCAGGTGAGTTGAGGCTGCCCGGAGAAGTTGGATTTAATCGGCTGTCGCTGTGTCAGCTGCTCTCACTGCCCTCCTCCCCGCCAGCCCCTTCCATACCCCTAGGCCATATGTCTAGCCACTGCCTTCTAAGCATCAGACCCAATTATTCAGTTTCTTTCCCCTGGCAACCTCACCATGATCCTCACTGACCTAACCCCAGCTTAAATTTAAGCCCCAATGCCACTGCATTGCATCAGCTCTGTTTGGTTCTGTTCAGAATTTATTTCCTGTGGCTTACACATGATGACGTGTTTTTTGAGATATGTCTCTCTTGCTGTTTTCTTTTTTTGGTGCACTTTCACTGTCATATTAAGCTAAAATAAAAAAAATAAAAAATGTAAAATTGAATCAATTAAAAACCAGGTTAAATGCAAAGTGTCAGGTCATCCCGGCTTTATGGGAACAGCCTGAGGCCTGCAGGCTTCCTGCCCCACTGCCCTACTTCCACTGGCTGGTTCCCCATGTCAGGTCTCTTTCAGCCCCTTGTCTGCCTCGCAGTGTCGCCCCATTTAAAAAAAACAAAAAACACACACACACACACACACACACACACACACACACACACACACACACACACACACACACACACACTACAAAAATTAACATGCATGTCCACTCTCATAACCTAATTACTGTGCAGTAGATGTCTGCTCAGCACAGTGCATGCAGTAATTATCTGTCCATAAAGGGCCCAATAAACAAATGGGTCAAACTGCTTTCATTGTTCATCTGTGTGCCATGTTAGAAACTGTTTGTGTGTGTGTGTGTGTGTGTGTGAGACAGATGAGGTGTGCTAATGTAACAGCTGGCTGAGCCCAGGTGAGACACTGGCAGCAGGTTATTTACATTGCCACGTCAACCTGAGTCATATTGATGATTGGGGTCATGGAGGACGCGTTGTAGCCCTACAGCTTATCTATTCTCTATCAGTGCCACATGTCTACAGGGATGTTATGACACAGCTGACTCTTTTTGTCATTGTTATTGTTATTATTTATGGTCCATTTCGTGTATGTTGACAGACATTCAACATTATGGAGGGTTGCAATGTTTGAGGGGGAGCTAAAATTATAAATTGCTGGTTAATTCTTTTCTTTTTTCTTGTGAAATAATTAGATACTTTAACCTCTTCAGATTTTCAGAAATCCAACAAATTCAACAATTTGCTAAGTAAAAGTCACTCTTATTTGAACAGCTAAAAAGCCCTGTCCATATGAAGGCCATAACCTGTGACATGGGGTCACAGGGTTTTGAAGGGAAATTCAATAAAACCATAAAACATAGTTTACATTGTGCTATGCTAATATGCTCAGGTAGTAAAGCAGCATGCCAACATAATAAAAGCATCACAATTTAACTGATGAAAATGTCAGGTGGTACTGCCCACAGCTGGAGAATTAGTGACTGACCCCGTGATCTTACGGTTTAAGTTTGGAATATTTCATTAAACTGAGTATTATTCGAACACATGGGTTACAGTTGTGTTACTGATACTTGGCTCATGTAAACGGATCTACAGTGCATTTTTCTCTCTCATGTCACATTTGTAACATTTGACATGTTGGACCATATGTATGTGGGAGTTATTACATTATTGGGAAGTGACCTCACTTCTGCAGGGGGTATGTCATTTTGTTGTTGTTTAATGTACCTGGTTTCAAGTAAAGGCTGTGGAACTGAGATGGTGGGCTCACTGTCGTGTCTCTTGAACTCCACCTCCACTGTGATGGTCTGCTGATCCTCCTCACGCACACGCAGCTCCTCCTGGGTCCTGAAAACAAACAAATACACAAAAAAAATGAAACGCATGAAAAACACACACAGCCCGTCTTAGCAACAGGAAGAATAGGCCTCCTTATAAACACACCGACCAACAGGCTCACCTTGCTTTTCTATTCTAACCTCCTGCCACACCCTGCAATTCGTAATATGCTACGAAAACATAAATCTAGCAGGCCTCAAAACATAATAAAAACAGCTGAATTAATTGGCTTAGAAAGGTTTATGAAATGAAAGTAGCATTCATGGTCCTAACTCACCTCCCATCATGGCTGAGAGACTGGGTGTGCCTCCTGGAGACAGAGGACAAAGTGTCAGTTCAAGCTGCTTATGAGAACTGCAGCAGCTAGTTGACATACAGCATATTAAGTTTGGCTCTTAAAACATTCACAAGAGTAACTACTGATGCAATAACATGAATTTTCTCTGCTTAAGATGTGACTTAAAGATTTTAGGCAGATGAACCCAAAAAAAGAATGATATGCTATTGTGGAAACACGGCCTGTCATCATAAAATAGAACACTGACAAAGGAAAGTGAATACTTTATTTTAGCCCACTGAGACTATATTGAATATACTGTATTTTATACTAAAAAAAACCCAAAACAAACAAACAAAAAACACACACATATATATATATATATATATATATATATATATACTGTGTGTGTGTGTGTGTGTGTGTGTGTGTGCGCACACGTGTTTTTACCTGTAGCGGGGGTGCTCTGCCGTGTCCGATGGGGATCTCTCAGGGATGGACAGAGAGGTGGTAGAAGACAGAGTGGTGGCGATTGATGCTGTGGTGGCTTCTTCAAATGATGGAGGAGTACATGGAAGAAGATCCGGCCGCTCTGGAGGAGACAGGAAAGAGACAAACAAGCAAATGTTATTATTTATCTTTTGAGAAAGCTTGTCCTTTTCACTTTCTTTTCTTTAGTATTTCACACTTGTTTTATATCGTCTGCTGTTCTGCTTATGTAGCCTTTTGTTTCCCATGTCAACACTTACAAGCCTGTTATTGACCAGGGGCTGGAGATCATTAGTGTTACTCTACAGTGTGACTGTAAAACATTTTCATATCATGTGAACAGAAACTGAACTTTTTCTGAATTTGACCTAAACTATATTTAATCCGAGATGTAGTGAACTATACAGAGACCAACAGCTAAGCTAAGAAGTTTTCTTTGACTGCAGTCAAAATCAAAACTCTCCAAACACTGATGCCCCATAGTGACTGCGGATGGTAAGTTCTGGATCTGTGAGTGGCTTCTGTTCCTATTATCTGTGTTTGGTCTGGTTACTAGGTTAGGTCACTTCATAGCAACACTGTGGTATTTACCTTCATCCTCCAGTGTTGGGAAGCTGCGAGCTCCTCTCAGGTCATAGATGTTCTCATCCCTCTCAGAGGGCAGCTGGCTGGCTGACCAGGCTGCACCAGGACCAGCGCACTTAGGCACCATCAACGACACACGACCCTTCTTGGATGGAGATGACTTCAGAGCTGAGGGGCAAAGCACATTAACATAATTACTTGGGAAAACGTGCGATATGGTATGTTGAGACTGAAAGGTCTACCTTTAACTAATTAAACCTCCCACGACTTCCCCAGAAGATGTTTGTTGGAGCTCATTCTGGGATATGTAGGAAATTACAGTGTTTTTTAAAGCCCTGTGGCGGTGAATTCTTTCCCTTTGTGAAAATCCTTGTAAAGTGATGCAAAACAAAGCTGCACAAGGATCAATTTGATGTAGTTCTCTCACATGACATGAAGCAGCACCTAATAGTGTCTCGATGTAAACTTAACTCACAGGAACTCTTCTTGAAAACGGTGTTGCTCATGAACTTGAAGAACCTATCGGCATAGAAGCTGGGCCGGTGGACTGATACAGTATCCTGAGGAGAGACAGAAACAGAGAGATTAATGAGACAAGTGGTGCATGGATAAAATGATCAAACCAGTGCTTACAGTAGATTAACCGTCTATTAGTCCCTTAGTGTCCCATTTGAGTAATTCTTTTCTCTGGGTCAACCCACCAGACAGAGTAACACACACAAAAAAAGACAAATGACAGACAGAAACACAGTCAGACTAGGCTACAGACACGTCTCTTCATTATTTATGTCACCAGCAGACGGAGAGATGACACTTGGTGTTTGGTTTAGACAGAACAAGGAAAGGAGGGATGGATGAGACAGAAGTGAAACGTTCCTCCCTACACGGTTTTTATTAGCGTTTTTTGAATCAGCATCACTGGAGCTCACTATGAGTAACATCTTTGAAGGCATTCATGTAACTGAGCCAACTGAATGTAACACAGAAACAAGTGTGGCGTATCCATTATCATCATCGGCAGTGACACACAGGAGGCTGTTAGGGGGTTGCTTGCTCTCCCACACACATCTTGCGTATGAGTGTGTCTCAGAACGGGAGAAAGTGGGGGGGTGGGCGTGATATAGCTGCTTCTATCTTGAGAGCAGATTTGTGATGATGTACAGAGTAAACTCCCAAGTGGGTGAAGAGATGTGATGTGCTTTGGAGCCAAGTGATCTGGAGGTGACTGATCAGAAAGAGTAAGAGCACTCTTACCATTCCTAAGTGGAGACAGTGTCAACGATATATCTACGCTAATATATCTAAGTTAAATTTGTTGGCATTGTCAGTACTTGATAGCTTGGAATAATTACTGAAAATAAATGAATATAATAAACAAGCTTTAGACAGATGGTAGTCTGGTGTTTTATATCACGCTTCCCAGAAACTCTGTAGAGATATTGCAAAGAGATTTTTCTGCCGCATATTCACTTTGATGGCTACATTTATTCAAGAGTGAGTGTCTCTTGTTGTTTTTTAAATCAGTCTCACTTGAGTCAGTAAGTGATATTCTGTACCAGATTTCCATTGAGTTCTAACCTGCAGCACACGACAGAAAATGTTGCTTGCAGGCTGGTCAGAGCTTCCAATCTTAGTAGCACTGGTCTTGTTTTGTTTATGGAAGTGAACTTAGGTTTCTAAATTAATGTGGTCACGATTTGCTGATATTAAAATGTCGCATGTTGCATTTTGATGCCCACACACTTTTCAAAATATACAAGGGGTTTGTTTCAGGAACCAGTGTGCACACTCATGTGTGGCGGGTGGTAGGCATATAATTAACATTTAATTAATCCATAGCTCTGACTAAAACTGGCTTCTAATGAGGTTTGATACACAAACACGACCATGAACATTAATATTTCCAAAATCGACCTGCCCGCAGTGACTTCTTCATAACTGTGTGAAGAAAAATGGAGAGTGGTGTGACTGGAACGGGGGCATATTCACAGGTTTACAGGTTGAAAGGGAGTGAGGTTGAAAGATGAGGTAGGAGGTGAGCTAACAGAGATGAAAATCTTCTTCAAACCAATAAAGTTTGCCAGACTTGTAGCTAATAAAATTCCTCATACGTACGAAGATCTGAAAACAAATAAAGCTTTGAGGCTACAGTTAATGACATATGGTACAAGCTGAATGTTACTGTTTTTCCTTTGTGTCCTGTCCCAGAGGAGGCCCAGACATGTTGTCAATCATCTCTGAATAATATAATATAACATAAAATGAGTTCAGGCAAAAAAAACATTTGCTGACCTTTTGTGTGTACAATATAGTTTGTGTTCCTGCATCTGATTGGCTATGTCTCTACTGTATGTACAGAGCTATTCAAAACTTACCCCGTCATGAACCAAAGCCTTCCACGTGTGCTCCAGTTTCTTGATTAGCCTGCAGACACAAAGAGAAGCACAGTTTAACAAAACGATGGTAAACATGTCTCATTTTTAGGGTCATAGGCAAATAAATATAAGCAACATTCCTTTGGGCTGAGTACCTTAAACGTGCTGTCTGATGATGTTATTTCAGTGTCTGCGCAAAAAATGTCTGCTGCAGTAGGAAGGTACACTATGTACACCTAGGTATTTGGCCAACATCTCATGCCTGTGTCATACTGTAGCCTATAAAACTGAAGGGGTGACTACGTGTAATCACTTGGTTATTGTGGTGATCACCTGTAGGACTGCAGGATATCGATGATTCCGATGTAGAGAAGAAGTCTCTCTCCCTTTCCACTGACAGCTGGGATGCCGCCCATCCTAAAATGAGAATGAAAATAAAACGGCAATGTAAAGTTTGTCATTTAGACAGCAGACCTGGGAAGAACAACAATGTTTTCATCCCTGGTCTGTGATTTGATAAGAGATCCTGTGAATCATTGATTGATCTGTCCAAATTTGATCATCAAAACCAGAGCTCTGACACTTGGGCAGGTTTTCACCAGATTTTGCACAAATCCTTTTGTAATGATTACCAGTGCACTTGACATTGCTTGTTTTTGATGCTTTTACACATCTGTGTGGTATTAAAACAAGGCTGATTATTCAGTTTTAACTCAGTCCTTTAAGCCAGCGAGTCACACATCTTGTTGTTGAGACCCAGAGTAACACGTGAAAGCAAGGCATGAGGCATTTCGCACAGAACACAGATGCAATACAATATTATAATGTGACCCTGTAATGCATTTGCATTTATACCAAACATTTACATTATACTAGATGCATTCTTAGGTTATAGTGACCATGCTTAGCTTAAATCTTTTTGAGAAGTTGATACCTTTTGAATGTATTTAATAAGTAATATTAACATAAACTCCTGCATTACAAACTTGTATCTGGATGCTATTTTTATACAATAACCACTTCCTGCAGGCAGTAAAAGCTTTGCAGGAAAGATAATTAGTTTGAGCTTTTATTAAGGAGCAGCTATAGGAAGTGTTCAACATTTTGGACATTTTAAGCATCATTTTGAATCACAACCTCCAATCACAAGCTGAGAACCATCTAAATAATGGCATTCATTAGACACTGAAGATCTACATTAGTCCTGGTTAGATGACTAGATTGAGTGGAAGCAGTACTCTTGAGAACTAAAGCTTGAGACTGGGATGTTATTATCTGCTCTGGGTTAGGGCTAGCAGGTTACTACACTGTGAAGGTGCTGATTCTCAGCTGTGCTGCATCTTGTACACTGTTGACAGAAAATCAGATACAATTTGATTTGGACCTCCAAACTGAGATGTGGTTTTTACTACGAATCTGACTTGCGATAATGTGGTTGTAAAGGCTGAGCATTTCTTCTTTCAATTGAAATGTAATCCTTTGGAGTGGGTTGTTACTTAGTTTAGAATAAAGAAACTTCCTTCTTCTTCCTTCTTTCTTCTTCTTTCTTAATCATATAGCTTGCAAGTTTTGGCTTCTAGCTGTACTGCCAACCTTTTAATCCACACACAGACGGAGATTCTCTGGCTCGACACTAATGACTGTTTGATGGGCAAATCTCAGGTTTGCCATCAAGGTCACTTGAAACTGAAAACTGCTTCAGTATTATGTTTTAAATATTTTCTCAAATTTAATTTTCATAGGATAGTTTTTGTTTTATAGGATAGTTTTCGTGCAGCATTTACCTTAATTTAGTGTTTGTTCATTTTTCAAATTTTCTGGAAAAAAAAAATGTAAATGGGTCCACTTACACATAAAAATTTGAACTATTTGCTTGTGAAATACTGAACGGGAGTTGCTGTTAATGTTTATGCAATAAAAGCAGTTGAATGAGCTCCAATCAATAAAGGCTTATCATTATTTATTTATTTTCCACTGTGTTTACTATTATTGCTATGTGCCAACAGTCACATTTCTCACCAAGCTCTACTGCCAACATCCTTTTGTCTCTCTGGCGAAACTCACGTGTCGTCAGTATCGATGGACCCTCCGCAGGCTGCTCCTCCCTGGATAGACTCCATGGCTGTGGAGTACAGGGCCTTCTGCTGGGCCACGGGCCTCTTCTCATCGCTGCCACCCTGGGAGCCCTCCATCTGCCTCTCCCTATCTGCCTGGTCCATGTTGTGAACCCCGAGAAGCAGGCTGTAGTCCATGATCTTGAAGCTCTCCAGCACCTGAGCAAAGGACACATACGGACAGATGTAAGTGTGCAGCGATTGACAGACATGTTGCATATAAACTGAATGAAAGCTTTTATCTAGAGTGCATAGCAGCGTCAGCACCAGAGGGAATGAGACCCGTAAAACCGGAGATGTTAGGGACAAGCACAAGACACAGTGATGCACAAGCATACCCACATTAATAAAAAATGTATATGAGAGCAAGTGTGTGCGCATACATTCTGTCCCAAGCACAGTCCTATATATGTAAAATTGAGGTGGTGATTTACAAGGGCAGGCCTGCTACCAGACCAGACGCTTTGTTAAACTTCATGTTCATAACGTAGCTCAGATTTTTAGTGAGGGATCCTGGGAATGCCAAATACTATCATAAACAGCCTTTTTATCTCTCTACCTTTTTCTCTCCCATCTCCCTCCATTTAATGTCCAATCCATGATCCTCTTTTATTGATCAGGGCACCATCGGTACCCTGGTCTTTCCAACTCTTCTCCATTTCCTTTTGCAGATTTTATTCTATGTCTCTTTATCTGTCTCTTTCTCTTTGGGACACTGCGTTATGGCATCATTTTATCCTTCCTTCTAACCTCCCTCTAACCGTTACTGTCTAGGATCTACTCCCTCTGTCTGGAGACTCTTGATCAGGGTGTTAGATTAATCCTCATCCAGAATCAGTAAACCACCCTCGCCAATTTCCCCTCAGCTCATTCTCTCTCCATCCTGCCAAGTCTCTCTCGTGTCTATTACCACGGAAAAACGTAAATGGAGTGAGTGAAAAGTCTTTACATAGCAGCTGTACTATGTTCCATCACTGTTCCCTCTCCCTTCATCTTTCTTACCAGGCAGTCTCTCTGTAGGGTCTTGACTAGCGCGTTGTAAGTGTCCTGGTCCAGCATCAGTCCATCCTGCAAGTCTTGCATGAAGTCCAGGTCTTTGAAAGTGGGCCTGGCCTTCTCTCTCTCCTTCTTGGAGGCTCGCCTCTTGTAGGTGGAGCCCTTCAGGTCATATTTGAGGTGCATGCGAACTACGCGGGGAAGAACGTTGTTCATCACCACCACGCGGATGTTTTTCCCGCCCGACTGGACACAGTAGAGGCCAAAGAACTTGGGCAGCAAAGTGCGTGGGTTCTGATTCAAGTTCTGGAGAAGAAGGGTACAGGAAGAGAGGGAGAATGCAAAAAGAAATTGTTCTTGACACTTTGCAGGATCAAAGAGGTTAAGATTTTGATATTAATTTATGTGGAAAAATGGAAAAATGGCATTTTTCATTTAATGGGACCTTTAAAGATGCTTTATGTAAGTTTTTGCAATCGCTACATAGCCAACGTTCGCATTAACAGCTGTTTACTTAGAGTAGAAGAAACATTGTGAGTTCAGCATCAAATTTCATTCCTTTACTCGCCAAGAGCTCTCTCCAGAGGTAACATTGGTAAAGCCAAAATTAACTGTTGTTTTGCTTCTATTTCTATCACTTCTTTTCTTCCACTGAAATTAGCATGCTAACCAGCTAGCCCTGGCCCCTTTCCTGTCTCGTAATACCAATTTGCGATAGTGAGTCACTGTAGCGCACAGTCTGCCCTCAGTCCAACATGAGAGGATGAAGGAGTAGTGCTGCCCAGAGGGTGTATTCTAACCTCTTGTCTTGTAAACGCAACAATGGCTGAAGCTCTTGCTAAATACACAGCTGTTATGTAGCAATAGCAAAAAAATACAGCACCTTTAATGGATAAAAAAATACATGAGCAATAGGATAGATGATACATGTCATGCAACAGTTACACAAATCATACAAGTTCCTTACCCAGGGCCCAGTTTACTGTTTATCCCAATTAAATATTCTTTAAGCTTGTTTGCTGTCGTCCATATCGAATAACCTATGGCGATACAAATCTTCCACCTAACTTTGATAATTGATGACTGAACAATTGCTTGTTACAGCTGCTCAAATGGGAAAATTTACTGCTTTTCTGTTTCACATCTGTTATTTTGAACATATTTGGGTTTTGTGACGGGCATTTTCATGTAGTTTTCTGCTTATGAAAATTATATAACAAATTGAACTTAAACACAGACAAATATTTTAAAATACTTTAACGAGTACCTTTTCCTATTTTTTTACACAACTCTGCCTTTACTCCATATAGAGCTCTCACATCCATCACCGATCTATGCTGAACATTACAAGTAGTCAATCCACACAAATTAGGTTATTTGGGCTGTGTCCTCACTTAAAAACCTGTTTTGACCTTGGGACCCTAGCTAGCTCATTAGAGAAATGAAAGCACAGAGAGGGAAACAGAGAGCCATGGTCCATATAGTGATAATGCTCAGCATTCAGGAGTAGAAGTAACTACAAGAGTAAAAAGAAAGAGGAGCGGACAGAGGAGAGATGAAGGATGAATGTGGAAGTGTGGCTAAAAGGCTCAAAGCTTGTGAATGACCTTCAGCTGAGAGAAACTGGTAGAGAGCAGCAAAATGATATAGTGAAAGAGAGAGAGAGAGAGAGAAAGAGCATCCTCTGCCATCAGCCGCACACGACCATTCTGTCAATGTTAAGAGGGCAGAGCATTGACGAGCCAACAACACAGACACGTGAGGGAGAGGAGAGAGGGATGGAGAACAAAATATGAGCATGAGAGGGAAGCAGGGGAAAGAGTGGATTAAAGTATGGGGCAGAGTGAGAGATAAAGGAAAATAAATTACACCAAGAGTGTCATAGCGGCAGGGAGAGTGATAAGACATTAAAATGTGAGAGAGGATGGAAAGACGAGGCATATAATAGGAGGGCAAATTCACAGAAGGGAAAGAGTTGGTTACATCACTGTGATCTGTATGCTGCCCAGAGCGAGACTCCTCAGCCAGCCCACTACCATCAGCCAGTCAGGTTTGGAAGACATGTGGAGCTCCACCAATGTCTGCATGTTGTCTCTTGTCTGTTATCTGCATGTTGTCCGTTATTTTGTTTATCACATCTCTAAGTTGTTGTTTCTGTGAGTCTACATATTTGTGTCCCTCTACATTATGTTTTCTGGGCTTTTCAATCGGTGCTTTTTTCCTTAGTCCACCCTCTCTGACCTTAGGCTACAGCCATCCTACATGAGCCTGAATCTCTGTACTCTTTCTCAGACCTATTACACCTGCAAAAATGCTTTGGAGAACAAGCAAAATGATGGAAAAGTTCACAGTGAATGCTCTGAGCCTTTAATGTCCCTAAATGATGAAATAAATTCCTGCGGTAGTCTTTGGCCACAGCTGGCGGCACATGAATAAACACAAGGCTGTGAACCTGAGAGGCTGGATTAGCAGCATGGACATACATGGAGCTGTTGCTGGTTGACTTCATTTGTAATGAGCCTGGAGTGTGTAGAGAAGGTGGAGGATAGGAAGGGGGGGGTTCAAGTCATGCTCTGTTAGGTTCAAGTACAGTAGATACGACTACTGAAATACACCATCCAGTCTCTTATGAAACCACATGGCCTGAGGTTTCAGGCGGAGATGATAGAGCTGTTATGTCTGCTTTATATGAAAAGGATGAGATGTGCAGGCTCTTACCTAAACCTGAGTTTTAAAAAACATGACTCAAAATAAGAACATAAGGAGAGGTTGGCATTTTAATGAAAGTCTTAGTGTGGCACGTGTGCATTGGCCTCTTCAGACTGAGATACATGAACACTGACAGGCTTCTCCACCTTTTGCACAGTGTGTTTGAATCTGTGCTCTCTATATGCGCATGTGCCTTGATAACTGGATAGTATCAAAACAGGCTTATAGTTTTGCATGAGAATGTATATTTGTTTGCATGAGCAGTATTTTTTCACCATATATTACCCTGCATGTGTGATGCCTACCATGAAGAGAAAAAAGTGGAAAACTATTGAACCTGAAAGTAAGAGTTGAGGCTCAGAGAAAATACCAATGCAACTGAAATGCAGTGGCTGCTGTTTTGATTTCCCATTTGGTTTTCATCTGACATAAATCTGACATGGATTTTTTTCATTTTTAAAAAACTAACACACACTCTGCAGTTTTTTTCACTTTAGATATGCCGTCAAAGAGCATCTTGTTTACATTCCCACTCATACCCTTCAACTGCGGGCACACACACGCACACAGTCTTTGCTTACCATGTAGTATCCAGGCAGCAGTTTCTGTAAGAACTCAGCCTCCTTGTGCATCACAGTCTTGATGATGAACTCGTCATCCTTTGTAACATAGAAGACTGAACCACTTGCTCCAGGATTGGAAAGCTCAATCAGAGGCTCATTACACAGGGAGTACTGCAGGTACACACAGAGACGGACACAGAAACAGAGATTTAGAAAAAGATTTTAGAAAATTAGGAAAACTTTGAACAAAGTGACAAAAAATTATGTGATTGAGAGTGAACAGGAAAAAGAACTCTGATGCTGAGGGTGCATTTTCATGATTATTGTGGCTCTCCTGTGTAGAAAGTGAGAATCAAACAGTTCTCCAAGCCGAATAGACACTTTAATCCAAGAACCGCCTGTCATCTCCAGACCTTGTTGATAACTCCCTGGTGACAACACATTTATGAAGCATTATAATATGACTACAGTCCTCCTAGCTCAAAACATACAATCATTTCAAAAACACTGGCAATCAAACATCTAAAAAACAGAAGCACAGTTGGCACATACACACACACACACACACACACACACACAATCACACGCACGCACAAATCCATGTTATGACAGAATTATGACCCAAAAAAAAGAGGTATGAATGGGTGGGAGAGAAACATAAAAACAGAAGGAGGAAGGAAAAGCTGCAGTAGAACAGAGGTAGTGTATACATTTACATTAGACTTGTTTAGATGTCGAATAATGACAGCTTTTTAATCTTAGCTTTGTTAATACACACATCAGTTTCCATCTGATGCGATAGTTACTCTGCCGTTTCTCTCCCTTTTTCTCTGCTGCTTAAAAGCAAGTAATGACAGACATAATTTTTGAAAGAGGTGAAGCTACCCCCACCTACATTTTGCTAATGGATCACTTTGCAAACATCAAATCTCTGTCAGAAGAGCCTGACATTTCATTTCATACCTTTTTGTCACATCAAACACAGCTGAATGCGGGGTACAGGGAAAATGGTTAAAATGAGCTGGATGACTGGAGATGGTAACATGCATACAGTGGCATGTAAAGTCAGGTTGAATGTTCTCCTCATCTTCACACCAAGGAGCATAATTTCACTGGCAGTAAAATCTTTTTGAGGATGTGATTAAACAACCTTAAGGGTGATCAACTTTGGATCGGAAATGTAAGGGAGGAATATTTTCATAATGAAAATTTTATCTGTTAGCACCAACGTCCTGTGGTAGCTGATTGTAACAAAAGGAGATTCTCCCCTTGGCTGTAAGGTTCCTGTATTGTACACAATATACTTATTCTTCTCAACCCATCAGTGTTTTGTTTGTTTATTATGTCCACAGTGTTTTAACAGGGCAAACTTATCACAACAGTAACTACGGCTATGTGCCCCTAAACACCACACACTAATCATGATTGCCAGTGCAAATGTCAGAATCATGTGGCTGACCTGAGAATTACGTAATCTGCATTTTTAAAACACATACTGGTCACAAACATCTAGAGCTGCAACAGTTAGGTGATTAATCGATTAGTTGATCAATAGAAAATAACCATCAACTATTATATAATAGCTTGTATAGTCAAATGTCATTTTTCAAGCAAAAATGCTAAACACTCATGTGAGGACTTGATGTTCATTTTGTCATTTATGATAATAAATTGAATATCTTTGGGTTTTCGACTGTTGGTCAAATAAAACAACTGATATGAATACATCACCAACCCAAACCTGGTCACAACCGGGAATAAGTCAGACTTATCACATGATCAGTGTTCCACACTTACGTCACACAATGACGCATGAGCCAGATTCACTTGCTGAATGAAGACTGTGAGATGAGGTTGACTTTTTTTATACAAATATACATGCATTTAATACATGTACTGTATAGTTTCAGGTTTATTTCTTATTTGTTGCTTTTGTGCTGTTTATGTGACAGCTCCGTCGGGCCATGATTTAGTCTTGTTACTCTGTCTGCTTGGTGGTAGTGTTTAAAGATTTTGTGCTTCCTAGTCAAAACCCTGGTTACACCCAAAGCAGCGTACAGCGTAACAAACATGTTACACATAAATGAATGAATGAACACATAGTGCCCAGCTCTCTTCAAGATTCTCCTCCCAAACACCTCATTAAGACCCCTATGGAAAACTCTTTTAAAGGTGGATTAATTCCTTGTGGAAAGGTTTGGAAAAACTCCAGGAAAATATTAGCGACATTACACAGACAAAAGTTACAGACAGTACCCAGGCGACTTGTGTGGACATATGGGGATGAATGGTCACAGGCTGGCAGAGAGAAAAGGGAGAAAAGCAGGAAAAATATGCATCCACGTGCCAGTACCAGTACATTAAACATAAGTGCACGTGGAACACGCATAAACACTGACTAGGCAGTGTATGTATATTCTGCCAGACTGCTCAGAGCAGAGCAGTGAATCATGCGGCCCCCAGGCCCTCCACACTGATGGGGAGAGACAAGCTGCAGACCTTCCTTCCTTTTTTTCAGCCATCTTCTCTCCTCCACTCTGCCATCTTTGGTGCTGTCTCATGGTTTCTTGCCCTCATTCTTCCACTTGCAACTCTCTCCTAAGATCCCACCTCTCTTCCACACTTCTCAAAGTTACGTTTATATTTATTAACTTTATTACTTTTTCTTTTGCTGCCTTTACATCTTTCTGTGTGTTTACTATCTGTTATCTCTTGTCAGCTTCTGGTCTTCCCTTCCTTCCATTTCTCCTTAAATCACTATTTGTTGCTCTCTGTTGTTTTGAGCTGACACAATGCTATATTTGAGGTTTCATAATATACTGTAGTTTTAATTTGAAGATTTCCTGAAGACTGTGTGTAGCATCCATGTGATAAGAATTCACTTCCATTCATTAGGCACACATACTGATACAGTGATGAGTAAACAAAAGACTAAATCTTACCAGGTAGTCATCCGGCCTGATGCCAAACAGTTCTCTGAAGTAGCGGAAGGCCACAGGAGCGTATGTTTTGAAGCGGAAGTCTGGGAAATGGTGGGCTGGAGTGAGGTTGCTGCCTTCACTAGAGTAAAGAGCATCAGAAGACAGTAATCAAATTCATATTTTTCTCCAACAAACGTCAACAAGGTAGCTTATGACCAATAAGTCATCGAAAAAACCACTCCAGCAACATACATTAATACGTGCACTGGATATATACCGCTGAAATATGCTTCGTATGTGTGTGTTTGCAGTTGAGACCTGGGGAAAAAGATGCTCTCCACCACGTAGAAGTCCTGCATCAATACGTCTCTCTCGGGCTTGGAGCTCAGGTTGCCCACCGTGTAACCGATGCCCAGCTGGATGGCACCTTTCAAGGCCGAGGATGTGGTCTGCAGAGAGCCGGGTAAGGGAGACAGATGGAGATATGGTGAGTGAGATACTTTTCCCTCTGTTACCCTAACAGTTAGAACACAGGCCTAATCTGAGATGGAGCAGATCCTTTTGGAGAAAATATAGAAATGTTATTGTCATTTGGATTTAAAAAAGATGATTTCTCTCTCAGGTTTTCCATATGGAAAATTGAGCACAGAACTAAAATTGTTTAAAACCAGAAAATATGCTGCCATGTGCATTACCTTCTTGTAAGTAGTTTCTCCTGATGCATCCACACCTCTGTGACCAATCTTCTTTCCCTGACCAGGCTGGCCTGAGGATGAGGGCATCTGATGACAGAGAGAGAGAGAGACTTGTGTTATGGGGACAGGAGGATTTGCACCTGTTCATTAAAATTGATTATTTAAATATTAAAAGACTGGGGAGTGACACAGTATTAATGCATGAGAGCATTTCAGGCTTTGATGTTTTTCACTGAGCAGACCAGGTGTTCAGTTTGAACCAAAATAAAAACTTTGGTTCATCTGTTCTAAGCATCTTTATTTAGTGAAACTTTACCTCCTAAATCAATCAAACCCAAATTGTGCATAGCATGGGGTCTGATTAGGAATTTAACCTGATTTAGAAACTGTAGAATAGTAGAAGCTGCAATGGATGTTTTTGATCTCAAAGCTAGACATCTGACAAAAATATTGCAGGTGCTGTTTTAAGTAATGTTTCATTTGGTTTACTTTGGCATTTAAGTAGAATCAGATGTCCTCAGCAGACTAAAATTTTAAAAAAATGTCCAATGCTTCTAAATGTTTGCTTTAGCGTACAGTACAATAGCTGAAGTGCCAGATGGAGGGGATTTACCAAATTAGGAGGATTAACATAATTTGAGCCCAGGTGTCTAACAAAGACAAGAATACTAAAGTGATGTTTAAATATTTTGTTTGAGTACACATTCTGGTACTCTGTAGTCTATACTAGGCCTGTCACGATATATTGTCCCAGAAATAATTGAGATAAACGATATTATTGTATTTTTACGACCATTTTATTCCACTTATATAATGATAATATAATAGCATAATTATGCAAGTACACCCTTTGAAAGAGCAATGAACTTTTAATTCTTAAGAATATTTAGACATTGGAAGTCGAATGTGAAATATATGTTAAAATATCCTAAATAAATTAAACATAAATCTAATAGAGTCATTCATTCCTTAACAGACAATATACTGTTGTATGGCCACTGTTTTTAAACAAAGTGAACATACCGGCTCGTTTGTGTTAATGGGCTGTCCTTTCTCATACGGCTGAAACCCAAAATGTTCCGAACACCAGAGCAGTGGAGTGTGGCTTTGAAACCAAGTCCCTTTGGACTTATTCTTCCAAACTTTCTGGCTGGAATTATGCAGTCATCGGGAAAAACGCCTGTTAGCCTCGAGTAACAAGTTATCCTCACTTCACCTGGTTCACTTTGGCCCTCTCTGTGCGTGCGCGTGTGTGTGTGGAGGAGCCACCTGAGCCCCGCCCACAATGAAAATCAAACACAGAGAACAACCAAGAAGACATAAGCAGCGCGACCAGAAATGACAGCAAAACGTGTCTCCATTTTTTTTTTTTTTTTGGTGTTCATTTGGTCTAGGTGCTGCGCCCAAGTCTTATAATGTTAATGAAAACTTTGCTGTTTATTGTGGCATCATATAGGCTAAAACTTTGGTGACATTCTTATGTAAACAAATACACATATAAACACAATCGGCAAAACCCACGTCAACAAAAATGATTGAGGTCATGTCCATTAGTAGATTAGTAGATGACGTAATTATCGTGACAGGCCCAGTCTATACTGTCATTTATGGCAGTCTGCACCAAGCAAGGAAAATTATATACTGCAAATATTAACTGACTGAGATCCTAAGATCATACCCTTGCGGTGTAGTGGTTTTCATTAGTGTCTGGCTAAACCAAAGAACAAGTAAAAAGAACTAAAGAGGGAATAATAACTGAGCAGATGATCACAGGAACAGATGGCAGCTCACCTCTGTGATGAAAGCTTTCTTAGCAGCAGCATCTAAGAGAGAGAGAGAGAAAGAGAGAGAGAGAGAGAGAGAGAGAGAGAGAAGAGACAGAGATGACTGTGTTAGTCACTCTGTGACATTACTCAGCATCATTAGCTCTCTCTGTCACAAAGATGAATCCCAAAGGGTGGACACAGCAGTCCAACATTATGTAATAACAGTGTCAAACACAAGCAGGGGCTTGTTAGCTAGAGGAACTGCAGGAAACAGTAACATCAGCTACAAGGGCACAAGTCCCATTTAAACGTTGCACACATTTATTGTGTGCATGTTTTGGAGCAATGTCAGTCTTTCAGTCCATCACTCTGTTCCAGACTGAAATATCTACACATTTATTTGATGGATTGCCATGAAAATTTGTAGTGACATTTATGGTCCTGTGAGGATGAATTCTAATGACTTTGGTGATTCCCTGACTTTTCCCCTGGCAACACTGACAGGTTGATGTTTATGGTTTTTACTGATATATCTATAACAACTATAGGATAGATTGCCAAGAAATTTGGTACTTTCCTTCATGTCCCCCTAAGGAATAATTCTAATGTCCTGGGTAAACCCTTAACTTTTCATCTAGCCCCACCATCAGGTCTATATTTGACTTTGTCCAATACTTTGGTTTATGACCTAATACCTGCAAAACAAAAGACATCCCCGTCAGAATCAGCTGTACTTTGTGTTTGTTGTTAATTAGCAAATATTAAACTTTGTCACTTTGAGCATGTTATCATGCTGACGTTGGGGTTCAGCTCAAAACGCTGCTGTGCCTCGGTACAGCCTCGCAGAGCTGTTAGCATAGCTGCAGACTCTTCGTCTTGTTGTGACTTGATTCATTAATTGAAATATAAAATACCTTAATACTACAGACCTGGCCAAGACAAGTCAAAAATAAGAGATAAACAATATCCACTCATGGTCAAAAGTACAATACAATGAAGGTAACATTTTAGGTTAAATGTAAATGGTTAGACATACATAAACATACATACAAAAACATGGATAAATCTTTACTGAAATGAAGCCAAAGCCTTTTTACTCAAGTTGGTCACAAGACCCCTCATTTTCCATTTATACTAACATAGAAAGATTTTTCAATCTGTCATGGGTTTGTTGAAATGAGAGTAAAGTACACGCTGGCACTATAGCTGTACAAGGCTAACATTATTTAGGCTAATACGTGCTATACCAAGAACCTAAAAATGCAATCAGCACACATTACACATGGCAATCTAACAAAGCTCAGAAGAACAGCCGCACAAGTGCTATCTTGTGATAATTTTTTGTCCAATAACAGAATGTAGGAAGTAGAGAAAGGCAATCAGAGGACTGTTTTCACCAGGAAGGCCTGAAATAGATGCATAATTATAGATGCATAACACACTATAATAATAAGGCTAAGGAGGGCAGGAACGAGAGAACACAAAATGAGCAAACGAGTGAGTGGAAAGAGAAAGAATGAGCGGATCAGATACAGCTTCATACAGCACAAGATTGTAAACAATATAACACTAAGCTGCCAGTTATGCTTCATCTCAATAAAGCTTGTGCATGCAAATTACATAGTATTAGCAGTTAATATTTAATCAGTAGAGTTATTTACTTTATCATCATCATACTGACTTTGTTAGAAAAAAAACAGAACATACTATTACTATGTAAGCCCTCCTTAGCTCTTTCAGCCACAACAGACCTTTTTCATAGCAGACATTTTGATTTGTCACATCAGGAAAAACACAGACACTTAATGTTATTAATTAACCTCTGTCCCAATACATTACTCCAGTGAGCCAGCAAAAAGAATACCATGATCTCCCTTAAGTGGAATACAGCCATCATTGACATCAATAATTCTGCCTGTTTTTCACCTACTGTGATATGTCAAAATGTCTTCCATGAAAAAGGCCTACTGTTTGTCGGCACAACAGACCTTTTTCACAGCAGACATTTAGACTTGTCAGAGGAGGAAAAGCACAGATGAACCTAATGACATTAATGCTAGTGAGCCAGCATGCACAGTACCAGGAAATATTAATGCTAATAGTTACACATGTGCTTTTTCTGCTGTGACATGTCAAAATGTCTACTGTGAAAAAGCTCTTTTGCCCTACTTGCCACCATTTTGGGCCTTCGAGCAAAGCGCTCAATACATGTAGACATCTGCATTATAGTGAACAATAGGACTGGATAAAGAAACCTATTGTCCAGTTAATAAAAATTTTGTTTCGAATTATCCAATATCGATACTTGAAATCCCAAGATCTATTTTTGCATTTGCACAACTTCTCAGTAAACATGTAAAAGCTAATTTTTATGTGTACGCAGTGGTTACTTGTTGTAAGTGGGTCATTTATGGCTGCATGATGTGTAAAATATCTAGTCCAGTTATCAAAAACTGCACGAAAAGGTTATTTTAACTTATAAAGTAACATAAATGATAGCTAGCTAAGAGCCGCCTTAAGTCAAAACAGTCCCGTAAACTGTGACATAAATAATTACGGCCTATGCAGACGCGCCACCGTTTCCAGGACTGTCGTTACTCAGGATGGTTAGCGGACTCAGGCTCTCCCATAGAAAATCGAGAGATCGTATCTATGAGAGGGACAGACTGAAAAAAGACTCTGAACTGTCAGTTTGTGTTTGTTGAAGGTAGAGTATATTATCTCTGGCTATGAGATGTGAAGCCATGGACGTCAAATGAACAGTGTGTGGATTCTACTTCACATTTCATTCTGTCCCTGAATCGAACTGAATCAAATCGGGCGTTCAGTGTCGATATCCTTCCCTAGTAAACAATTCAGGCCAAATAAGGATGACAGAAGATAAAATATCACTTTCTGGCAGAAATCTTCTGAAGCTCCAACTGATAACCGGTATGACATGATTCAGTGTGTCCCTAACCAGCTGAGAAACTAACAGCTAAACTGTATAACCCAGTGTCACTCATGACAGCATCTTCACAGCTTGATTCTGTGTTTGCAGCTGATCTGATAGCCAACCTATCTAGTCTCTGTCTCTGCCTGCCTCTTGTGGATGCCCATGTGACTGAGCCACAGAATAGCCTGTTTGCCACTCCTTCTCCTGCTCTGTTTCTCTATCTCTCTCCCTCCGTCACAGACACACACATACACATTCACACTGAGATGAGCAAGCCAAAGCATTGCAAACCCAGCAACGCGCCCTGCAAACTGGAACATCCGGGGAATAAAATTTGAGGAAAAAAAAAAAAAAACTTAGTGATGAAGGAATGTTTGCAATGAAGGGCAGATAATTAAAGAGGACACTCTCCTGCTTTTTACCATGCCTTACTATTTGTTTTTGTCTGTAGGTCCAAGTGTGAGAATGCATTTGATCGGCTGGCTAAGTATGGTTCTTTAATGTCTCTTCTGTCATTTCCAAATTCCTACTCCCTATGTGAGCATGTGTGTGTGAGAGCGTATGACATGTTTCTTACTGCAGCCGCATCTTGTCCTTTCCACATGTCTGCACCTGTTAAGACTGCCCTCAGAGTGTGTATGCATGCCTAGGTATGTGAGTGGGGGTGTGAGTGTGTAGTGTCAGTGCTAGCTGACACCACAGGTTTTAAGGCACTGTAAGTGTGTGTGTGTGCAGTGACTGAGCATGTATGAGCCTGGCTGTGTGTGTCAAAGCATGTGCTCCATCCCTCCCTACTTGTTTCAGGGCAAACCACCACCATGACAGTTTAACCAGTAACAGATCAATTTGTACCCATACAGTATAGTTAAATGGATGTTTGGTTACACTCATTTCAAACAAAGCTCCTAAACTATATACTCCGCTTCCTAAATATTATCTTAAAACTTACAATAATAAAAGCCTTCAACAACCCCATAAAGCTGTTTCTGTTATTTCTCGAGATATTTCCAATACTTTTGACCTTTATATGAAAAAGCAACATTGTGTATGCATGCACAGCACAATCTTTTAATGACCTACTTGCTGCTTGTTAATGTAATTGTAGAATGGTCATAGCTGGTTGGTACCTGATCCCTTAAATAAACTTCAATATTGATGCAAATACCAATAGCATGTATCAGATCAGTACTACCCGAAGTTTACTCTACCTATATGCTTTAAAATAAGTTAGCACATAGCTGATCAGATCACTGAATATAACCATTACAAACTTCAAAAAAAGATACTCTACACTAACTATGTTATGGAGTTAGGGTTAGATAGCGGATTATGACAACCTTTTCAGTAATCTGCAACATGCAAACTCATTGTTTACATAAAGATTTGACATAGTCCAGTTCATTAAAACTGATAAAACACTTAAATGTGTGAAAAAATCCTAATCCTCAATGCCCACTGCCCATGTAGATATGAAACGCTTTTTATCAACATCTATGCTGCTACAAGCTCTTCAGCACACAGCATTATATGAAATAAGATGCAATACACAAACAAACACACTTAAAACTAATTCTTATTCAAATTTGTTTTATGATGTTCAGGATAGTGCAGATCCTAAGAGATCCAGTCCTGAAAAACACATGAAGGACTGGTCAACTCCAGGCAGGATATTCTGGTTTTCTTGATCTCTTCCTCAATTCTAAAAGATTTACAGGAGACTTTTCAAAATTTATGTCACTCTTCCATCAAAATCTTTCATGTTAATGTAAGAACTGCCGAGACCCTGAGCTGTTGTAATAACCTGTATTACTGTCTATGTCCTGAACTTGGGCAGTATACAGTAAATATATAAGAAGCATCTTCTCTGGCCTCCATGTTCATGTTTGCTCACACACACACACACACACACACAGACACACACACACACACACACACACACAGACACACACACACACACACACACACACACACACACTTTTTTTCCCTCTCGCTTCCATGGTGCCCCAATTGAGGTCAACCTGCATTTTTATGAGAAAGGCGTGTGGGCCTGGAATCACCAGACAGATGCTGCTTTCCACATGTCCTCTCATGCTGCTGTTAAATAGGGCATTAGCAAAACCACACAGCAATATATGATACAATGTACACATCCACATGCATACAGACTGCTAGCATTAGCCCACTCATTAATATAAGCATACATTCTCGAACTAAAAGGCAAAATAAAACCAGCAGCAGCCTCATATGAAACACTATTGAACACACTCTAGAAGTGGTTTGCATTGCTGGCATTTCATTTCACTGATGTCACTGCATTAATGAGTTGAGTTCAACTGTTATAAATTATTAGGTCATATAATAGGGCAGTCAACGCATATTCTAAATTCGATTATGTAAGCGAATTGTAAAAAACAAAACAAAACGAAAAACAATAAAAACAAAAAAACACCCAGACATTTGAGTGTGAAAATTATCATCTCGAGTAGTTATGCTTCTCATTGTTTTAGTTTGCCCTCTTATGGACAAGGCACAAAAATAGATATTGGAATGGTTCGAACCTATGTGTTTTTGCCTAGACCGCAATAGCGGGGCCAGCCCTATAAACACAAATGTCCCTGACTAACCGAGTCTGTGAGTGAGTGAGTGATAAAGTTACACCATTGGTCGTTGCTCCTTCAAAATTAATTGGCACAAACAGTTTCTATTGCATCATCAAGGGGGCCTTTCCAGGCAGTGCTGCCAACTTATCGCCCTTGTCAATAGATTTACCGACTCTTCACACCCCTTTAGCAAATTTTTTCCCCAAAAGCACCTAATGACAAATCCAGTGACTTTTTGGACAAACCTTAGCTACTTTCCGTAAAAGAGAGTCACCAGTATTGCCCTGCGAGTGCAAGGTCGGGCTTTCCCTCCACAGGCGCACATCTCTATGCATCTCATGCAATTGACATAGATGTGAATGACATTCTAACTTTCTCTCTGAGTGATCATTTTACAAGTCAATATAGCCGAAATCACAGCACAGCTTTAACTGATGTATATGGTGATTTTGCCAGATGACGTGGTGGTTATAAAATCAGGATTTTAGCAGTGCAGAGCAGTAGTATGGAAATGGCTTGGAAGCGACTGCTGGTTAACATGTGGTCTTAACGGGCCGCCTTTCAATCACTGATTTCATACTTGTTCCATGTCTGACAGCAGAAAACAGAATAACATGTAAATGACAACAGCTTTCGGCTGTGTTAAATTACTATATATTTGAGCATAGACAGTAGGAGAGAAGCAAACAGATAAGGGGCAGTCCCGCCATATACTAGGTTTTGACCTAGTCTTGTTTACTAGAATGAATAATCAAACGTCATTTTAGGCCAATTTGGAGGACACTATTATACAATAAACTTTTGAACACTGTAGTCAGAACTTTCCAAAATTAAATCTTTTTATTTTATTTTAAATTACATCAACAAAAAAGGGCAGATCTATACGATGGCTTAATGCATCACAGCAACAAAATGAATCTAAAATAAATAATGACGTTATTCAGCATTGACGCATGTTACTGACAGCAATGTCTGACCTAGACGGGATCAATACTGGGACTCCCCGAGGATGAGCTAAGTAAGAGGCAGTCTTTGATGATGATAGGTTGTTATCTTTGCATAGGCTAAGTGATGGTACTCTAGCTATCGACTGGATGTTAATTTTTCATGCCACAACAAAGCAGCGTATGATTATTGTGTCAAAGTGTGCCTGACCTGAGCTACAGAAAGCCAAAAGTGAGGATGAAATGAGTGTTAGAGGAGAGTAATTTTTTATGGTTAACTTTAGCCTAGTTCACTCCACTCAGGAGGGTTATGCAACAGTGATGGTTGCTGTTTAGACTGAGGGAAGGCTAAACTGATCCTAAATCAGTGTCATCAGGCCATTCCACCCCTGAGCCCTTGATCTCAGTAGCCAACAGGCTGTGTATTTTTCCATGACTGCAATAGTCAGCCAGTGTGGTCCTCATCCTCTCTCTCTGGCCTCAGTCCAGAATGGAAAAGTGGAGACAGTAAAAAGGCCTAATAGAGGCCGAATATGTTTGGATGTAAACTAGTGTTATAAATCTTATCATATCAAGATTTTCAACATATGATGTTTACTTGGTACACACATATAATGATCTCCAGGCTTCTGATATCTCTCTGTTGTCTGTGCAGGCGCTGTTTTCGGACACATTGACATTTCCAAAGCTCTCTGTCAACAGCTGATGAAGAACCCACTTTATTACGTAGAGTTTTCACCTGAGTCTGTGTGTGTGTGTGTATGTGTGTGTGTGTGTGTGTGTGTGTGTGTGTGTGTGTGTGTGTGTGTGTGTGTGTGTGTGTGTGTGTGTGTGTGTGTGTGTGTGTGTGTGTGTGTGTGTGTGTGTGTCTTGTGACAAAATGTGGTCCTGGAAACACCTACTGTAGTGGGAACTACCAAAGAGGCGGTTTTGAGTTATTTCACAGGTGTCTGTCTGTCTGTGGACAGATTTTGTCACCAAAACAACCATGCAAGGTACAGTCACAAAACTTTACAGGTGTGTAGTTAGGATCAAAATGAAGCCCGAATTTGAAAATGGGTGTGGTCTGAACCATGCATACTGGGTACTCATATAATAACGTAGTACTGACTACTGAGTACTCATGGGTTGCTACATCAACATGTTGACGGGCGTTGCGGCTGGTGCGATCCCATTGCAAGATGGTCTCTAGTTTTTTTTCTTGCATTTTAGCATTTTCTGCCGGTTAATAATTGTCTTATCTTTTCACGAGTCATGGAAAAGCAACAAGTGCTACTTTCAGTTCAACTTTTAATCATTATATGTTTATATTGTTTAAAGGTTCACTTTCTTAGCAAGAGTTAGATAAGAAGATAAATAGCACTATCATATCTGTATAGTAAATATTAAGCCAGAGCGATTAGATGGTTAGTTTAGCATAGCATAGAGACTGTAAGCAGGGGGAAACAGCCTGACTCTGTCTGAAGTATCCAAATTAACCTACCAACACCTCTAAACCACAACCTGTCATTTTTCACTCCTTATTGGATACATACTAAACAAAGATGTTATCAAATGAACTTGATCTTCTCATCTAAGTCTCAGTAGGAAAGCAAAGTATATTTTCCAAAATGTGAAACTGTTCCTTTAAAAAAAATTTTTTTTTTCTGACCACTTCTTATGTGACTTGTGTCAAAGATACACCTGTGAAAATGGCAGAAAATGATCAAAAACATGGATAAGTGTTTACATGTCAAAGTATCCTGGTGTCTCTCAGAGTAATCCAGCCCAATCCAACCTGCAAACAAGCTTCTCTGTGTTTCTGTAGCTAGGACATGATGTTACCATGCACAAACACATTAACAGGATACTCTAAAATTCTGGTATTAATGCGTGTATAAACATACTGTGTTTCTTTCTATTTATGTGTAGATGTAGATATCTGTGTGTGCATCTAAGTATATCAATAATACTTCTCAACTGACCATCAGTGCAGACTTACTCGGATGGCGACAGTTATAATTAAGGAGTCATCAACTTCCTAATGCTAAGCTTTTCAAAGAGGCTTAAATGTTCCTCGCAATTACGGGACTCTGGCAGAATAATATCCTTATGGCTTATCCTTACTGCTTCTGCGTGTAAACACACACAGAGGCAGCCACAGGCAGAGGGATACACATAACCAGTAATGCCAGCTACTTACAGAGTACAGTAGGAACTATGGTTGAACCCAGCTCTAAATACATTAAAACAACTTAAACTGGCATGGTGATATCGGCACCTATATCCTCCAAGCATTTCACTGATTTACTGACCAAAGCGGTGTGCATAGCGGGGGAAAGCTTCCCCGTCCTCTGCTGTCAGTGTGTATCATAAACGTTGTATAATACATTGAATGTGTGGAGGGAGCAGGTTCCTGGAGAGGACAGCTTTTGAGTGTGCCAAGTCATCTATTATGATCAATAGCATCGGGCAAGCAAGAAGACTTAATAAAAAGCTTCCTGCCCTCAACTGGATTAGAAAAACCTCCCTTTGAGGCATTTAGCTTGCAACTAGCTGATTAGCAATGCACAGACTCTGCATACAGGGGAAGAGCTGCTGGGTCCAAATATAAGGACATTAATTTACTAAGGGAGCCTTTGTGAGAAATACTAATGAGCTGCAAGTCACAATTATTTTCTTTATCCATTATTTTGCCCATTATTTTCTCAATATATAAATGAATTGTTTGTTCTTTAAAATGTCAGAAAACACTGAATACTATTCATGACAATCTCCCAGAGCCCAAGGTGACGTTTTTAAAGTATTTTGTTTTGTCTGACTGACAGTCCAAAACACAAGATATTATGTTTACAATGATATAAAACAGATCAAAGCAGCAAATCCTCACACTGGAGAAACAAAAATTAGAAATGAATTACCATCTTTGCTTAAGAAATTAACTAAATGATTACTCAAATCAGAACTGTTGTCTAATCGACTAATAGTTGTCTTCTTCATACAAGTTAAGAGACCTCTCCAATGATAGATTTGTCAAGTGACGGGAAAGTAATAGATTGCTATTCTTATAATTAATTAATTATGGTAGTAGCTTGTTACAACTTTGTCAAAAAAAGATATGGTAGCTTTTTATCAACTTCATACATTTGAATTTTAAGACATCTTTTTTTGTCTTGTGAAGGACATTTGACTTTGAGCTGCCACTGAATCATTACTTATGTACTTATGTAAATCCACAGATTAAGCTAATTTACAATGACTTTTATCATTAGCTGCTACATATTACTGTAATTTAATATAAACATATACACGTGTTGAAAACAGCCATTTCGAAGAGAAAAACTCTAGCAACAGTTTTGGTTGCATTAGAATGTACTGTTCCATGCCATTTAAGCAGATAAAAAAAGAGCAAGCACCACTGATTTTCTTAAAACAGCAAACTATTGCTGTGCTGTAAAACAGCACGTTACATTCTGAAACAGAACTACGCCTATAATTATCAGTTTAGTGTTTCCTGCTCTGAAACAGTGGAAAAGGCCTACAGACACACACACTCGTACAACTCCAGTTGGCCTGGCATGACTGTGGTTCGCCCGGACAAAATCTGAATCTTCTGAGGTTTTGTAAGTGTCTCACAGGCAGACAGCAGCCCAAATGCAAAGCCACCCAAGTCACGGTTGCTATTACTTTACTATCCCTAATCCCAACCCCACTAGGTTGCTAGACTTACTGTCTGGATTATCAGGATAAGATCGTGCCAATACAAGGACAGGTGGAACTCAAGAGACCGTCTGTCTGTTCTTCTGGTTTGCTGGCTGCCTGTAACATACTGTCTCTGCTGTGCTTCAGTATTGCGGCAAAAAATCTTCTGTTCTTAACAGGTTTCAGAGACACTAACTGATGATTGCAGGAATGTATTCTGTTATCCAAACAGTCACTACATTTCACTGCTGATGAAAGGTTAACAAAAGAAACCTTCTGATAAAAATGCAAACATCAATAAAATGCCACATCTGCCAGTAATCTGCATCTACCGCCTGCCTTCACCTTCCAAAACCATTTATTTAACATTCAAACTGACAATTCGAAGTGGCTGAAAGGACTGGCTCTACAGTTACTGACAGCAGCTAAGGACACCAGTCTAAAAATCTTGCCATCGTTCAGAGGAGCCGGCAGCAGTTAAATCTTCATTTCACACTGTGGATTAGGGTAATGGAGGTGTGTATGACGGTGTAATTTTTCCTTGGAGAGGCCTGGAAGTTCAGTGGACTTTGAAATGGAAATTCAAAGTGAGGTGATGCAGAGAGGAGATACTGAAGAGGAGTCTAGCTGCTTGGCCAAGTCCTTATAGTGATAGTAGCTTGTTTTTTTACACACACCACAGGGACACACACACATGCACACACCTCCAAAAGTCAATAAAACAGCACCTCCTCACTGTTAGGGATGCAGACATCTACATGTGTGTTTATGGGAATTTCATGCCTTCCGGCATTATGACTCAACATGTGGACTGAGCCACACAAACACGCATCAAGAGAGGAGTTGCAGTAACTAATATTTCTGTATTCACAGTTTCAATTAACATTTTCTCCTGGACACTAGCTAATGGGAATGTTGTATTAATACAATTGGATTAATATGTCAAGAGTGTGTATGTGTCCTATACTCCCACTGGGAGGTTTTTCTGCTCCTGGCGAGACTGGCAGGGTTGAGTACCAGCACCCTGATCTCTGGGCAAAGCTAAAAACAGCTTAGTCTTCCTGGCAAAATGACACACACAAACATACACAAGTGCTCAAACTCTTATGCAATTTCAGTATGTTTTTCATTACTGAGCTACCAGATCAGGACTGTGCTAAGTGATCCTTGCTGAGCCTCAAAATGCAGTGAAAGCTGTCAGCCAAGGGAAAAAGGTCCTTTTATGGACTGTGGACAAGAGGAGAGGAGCGGAGAGGAAAGGAGAGGAGAGGAGGAGGAAAGGAGAGGAGAGGGAGCCCTGGAAGTGGATTTAGTAAAAATTCCTGTGTGCCGCTGTGTTATTGCTAAGAGTAGCATCTTCTGCTGGTGGTGAGTGGTGACTCGGTAGAGGGTAATCTGCTCTACCTACATAAAGAAGACAGCTGCAAAACTGCGCAGGTTGTAGCTGCCCCCATCAGTCTCATACCTGCACAGAAAAATCTACACGACACCTGCAGATTTAATGGCACTACAGAGCCTAAACTCAAAAATTAAATCAAACTCTTGTGTCACTCAGGAAGGCAATATACAGCTGTACGCACACAGGGTTTTTTTCTTATATATATGTCGCACATTTGTGTTACATTATCTAACTGTGAATATTGGCATACCAAATACTCTGTTACACTGCATTTACCCCCTTGTGCCCCTTAGACACACTAATCTTAGACATACTGCGCCACACACACCACCTCTGCAGGCTGCCATCTAAATGAATACTAGGAGTGCAGATTATCTGGCACTGCTGTTGTGTAGCAGCCTAATGTATACACTTAGTTACTCAGCAAGGTGTAAGATACCATTTACCATTCTACCTACAGAAAGCTGCCTCTGTGTCCTATGCACAGTGTGAGGCTGCACTGCCTTTGGCTTCAAAGAAAAATCCACTCCACAAATACTGTAGGCCCAGTTGAATACCCACAGAAAAAACTGACAGCAGCCTTGGCCTTTTGTAAAATACAATGCAGCAAATTACACAGCCCGCAGCTGCTGATCTAGCTCGAAACTGTATAGAAAATGGGTCCTCTTTACTGGGCCGCCACAGAAGGTCGAAACATGGAGGAAACAGAAAGGCGTTTGTTGAGAGAGCCTGGAGAGGAGTGAACAAAGTGTTTTTCCCTGCAGTGCAAAGAAAGTAATAATCACACACTGATGGGATTTTGAATTAAAACAATTACAATACAGTTACAATTTGGGAACAACGAAACCTTATAGCTGTGAATAAACAACACTGAAGACATCCAGGGCCAGAACTGTGGACATGAAAGCAGAGGAAAATCTGCACTGTACCTTTGTTTTAGTTTGTGTTAATTTTTGTTTACAGTATGCATATAATTGGCATATAAGGCAGCAGTAATTAAGTATTTGGGATTACTCTGCTAGTGTAAACCGCAAGTGGAGAACATCTCAAAAAACTCAATTATATGGTACAGTCGGGGCTGAGTTTCGCAAACTCAGAAAAGGAAATCGCAAAATATACTAAAATACTAAAATAGAAATGATAAAATGGGCATTAATTATCAACAGTAATTTAATATTTACTAAGGCTTCTATAAAATTCTAAGTTATTTCAGTTAGTTATTACAGCTTCTTAAATTATTACACAGGAACGCAGAATGAGAAACTATATTCTCCTGCACAATCTTCCCTTAGCATGGCCAAATCTGTATCTGCTTTTCTGGCGGTAAATTTTCCTGCACAAGATGTGTGAAGCTGACAGCAGTAAATCCAGCAAATAATGACACACACTAATTGTATATCCTCTCATTGTTTGCACAACTCTTTCTTAAATGTATATGCATAAAGGAGAGAAGTACTGATTATATGCAAGCTCTTCCTTAGATGACAGGTGAGGTATGCTTCCACATCACTATGCCTATTTAATAAATAAAATGCACGTCACTAAAGAAGTTACAGAGTGCGTCAGAAACTACCCAGCTCTGTAAATCATGGCCAGAGAAAAGAATCTGAACAAACAAGGCAGTGAATTCAACGCAGAAACTTCAACTTCAAATGAAAGACGAAAATGCAGCCTTGATTACACAAGTCTACACTCCTCTCTGGGTCCACAGCAAATTCACCATCACATATACCAGGGTCGGGGAGACTGACAACTGGGCCCACACTGTTTAATGAATGAATACATTTTCTCACTGATCAGACCCCATTAAACTTACGTAAGCCCTCTAGCATCTCTATCCTCCACTGTGCAAGGCTTTGCTTGCCAGTCCGTTTGAGCAGACTCAGACTGTAAATAGCTGACAGATTAACCATTTTATTCTAAAACTACTGTGAGAATTTAAACATCAAGTCTACGCAGCTCTGCCTTTTACAACTGCAGTCTCAACTATTTATTGACCTTAATATTGAATTAGGAAGTACCGATGAGAGTAATAAGAACAATTAATTACGATTTGGCAACTTCTAATAAACAACCAGCCTGAGATGAAGAATTTTCATTGATATCTCGTCTATTTCACAGGGTTGCAACTAATACTTTCATTATTGATTAATCCATAAATTATTTCCTGGGTTAATCGATTGTTGATTTTTTCTATAAAGTATCAGAATTGGTGAATACTGCGCATTACAGTTTCCAAGAACACAAGGGAAATGTTCAAATGTCTCATTTTGTCAGACCATAAGTTCAAAACCTAACGATATTCAATTTACTATAGGAGAAAACTGATAAAGGTTGCAAACCTTCACATTAGAGAAGCTGGAAGAAGTGAATTGTTGTCATTTTTGCTTCAAAAATGACTTCAGTGCTAATTATTTTTTCTGTTGATTAATTGACTAATCATCTCAGCTCTATTATCTCAACTTTGAATATACATAACTTTGATATTCAAATGTTTTGTTGAAGAAAGGAACATAAGGCCTAAGGCTTAGTGGATTAAGAGGAATACAAGCTTTAACCACTGTAAAAAAAAAAATTATAAAATCAAAAATTTGTTGTTGGTTAATAGTGGTTAATCATTTTAATCAATTTTCTAAAAGCTTATCTGGAGATTATCTCAGCATCCACTGGGTGAGAGGCAGGGTACACACTGTTCAGGTCCTCAGTCTAGTACAAGGCTGACACACAGAGACAAACACAATCACATCTACGGGCAGTTTCCACTTCACCTTAAATGCATGTTTTTGGACTGTGCGCTGCTGTGCACCATACCAGTGTGGTCACAGTAGCCTCAAGGTACCAGTACCATCTCTACAATCAAGCAGATTCACTGCTGATACCAGGCCACTACCTAACCTTTTTATTTCTATGTGGACGGTTCGGATAAGTTTGACAGCTTCGTGATCCTGTCTGACTGGGCATATGCTCCAGGTGCTGATTGTGAAATAATAATATCCTGCACAGTGGGCACAGTAAATCCCTTAATTGAAAAGAGCAGGCCCTTGCCTTATTCCTCCTCTGAGAGAAGCAAGGGCAGTATGACATTACAGTCATGCAAGTGTAAAACTGGGCCAGAACCTCATTAAGTGGCACATATATAGTCTTTAAAAAATGCAAATTCACAACAACAGAAGAAAGTAGAGCCTGAAATTCTATATGTGTGTCTCTTCCCCGTCTCTGTCTCCATCTCCTCTATTTACTCTCTCCCTCACTGATCTTCCCAGTAGGTACCGCTCAGACGATGAAAAAACCTGGCCAAACGCAAGGACAGACAGCAGCAAACACAACACTCCTGCCAAGCTGTGGTGCCTGTTTAAAATAGCTACTGTGGCTCACAAACATCCCTCACTTGCAGACAAAATCAGCAGCAAGTAAGACGTAACTGATCTGCGTCATCATCTACGTTAAATAATATGACATCAAATAAGCTGGCAGAGGGTCAAACTCCCATACACGCTTGGTGGACTGGCCCCCGGGATACAAACTGATCCTGGCACAGATAGGCGCAGAGGGAGAGAGCAAGAGAGACAGGGAGCCAGAGATCTTGCAGAAGGAATAATACCAAGAAAACAGATGGATGGTATATTCCACAGGAGGCAACCACCCATAGTGCTTCCGTCAGCAATTCTGACAGGCCATGCCTGACGTGGAAAACAGAGGAAAAGAGAGAGGGAGAGGACTGATGGATAGTGACAAATGAGCTGCTGAGCCAAGGGAATCACTCACAGAGGAGGAGGTAGATAGGTTGTATCTCACTCAGCAAATAAGAAGAAGAAGAGGAGAGTAAGGTGAAGAGAGGAGACTAGAGCCGAGGTTGAAGGTGAGAGGAATTGAGTACGAGTGTGGGGAGAAGATAAGTGAGATTAATGTTGTCGTGCTTACAGGAGACTATAGGGACAAATGACGACTGCCTGAGGATGAGGATCTTTGAATGGGACTAAATGCTCAGACAAATATTTAACAGCCAGCTGTGACACCCACACAACATTGTATTCATATTTTCAGAGCAGTTGAGCTGAACGCTGCAGTCTGCAATTAAACATACGCAGGATGGGACGTTAACCAAGCTCTCAGTTGACCATTTTGACATGTTACGTGAACTTTTAGTATCTCCAGGTGCCAATCAGAATTAAGATGGACCATTGCAGTTGACATTTCCATTCATTCTCACTGACCATCGCCAATGCCACATTATCGTTACACTGTCAGAGAAATGAATACAATCCTTGGGATAAACACTTTTATAGCTGAATAGCCTTAAATGGACTATCTCTTTAAGTGCCCTTCACTGACAGATGTTGCATGGGAGTCATGTTGTGATCCACACCTACCCCTCCCTGCTGCAGAGCTTATCAGACAAACTAGCTTAACCTACAAAAGCTTTGTATCGGATGACACACACAGTGTTAGCAATAAAAAGAACAAGGTTGACAATTTAAAAGTAGGCTCACCCTCAAAATAGTGGCACATATTCTGATAAATCATCCTACAAATAGCACAATGTAAGACTAATTAATTCAAACAGTGATAAAAACTATGATAGAGCAGTGCAGCGTCTGATAATATCACTAGCTGGGAGCTGATGTGTTCATTGTTGTTGATATGTCTGATGTTTGATAACATTATGACAATATTATGTAGGTCTGTCTTAGGATTTTGATAACCTCTATTCCCTGATTCAAACTGTGGTAAAAAGAACAGAGTTCAGGTGGGTCCATTAGCCTGTAGTGATACATTTTAAAATATATGTAAGAAATATAATAATTTTTGAATTTTGAATTTTTCTCTGTTCAAGCAGTCATGTATTTCACAGACATCTATGGGTGCTTTGGTCAGGAATACATTCCAAGCAGGGTGCGACTGACTGATTTTAATGAGTGAAATCACACTCATTACAGCAGTAGCCTATTTATTCCTTCTGCTACAGCACAGGACGGGAATACTGTTTACTTTATAGCAGATGTTTGGACCTACAACTTTATAGAATAATGGATTCAAGTGTGCATATCCAAAGGCGGTTTAGAATAGGCTGTGTTAGAAAATGTGAGGTTTTCAGTGTATTTTACGTAGTGATATAGCAGCTATCTTTAGACTCAGAGCAACTCCTTGTTTGTTTCACTGGAAGACTTGTTGCGAGGTATCGACTAGACTGGTTTGTTTCCTTTAATGGGATTTCTTTAGCAATCATAAAAGGCTGCCCTCGCAGCATATCAGTGCAGCGCCACATGGATGATGGGCATAATTGAAATATGTCTTGCCTCAGTAATATTTCAAACCAACTCAACCTACAGCATTAGCCAATACAGAAATGAATAACGCTGAGGATGAATGGGGTAACAAGGTAACAGACGGTGGTTTGTTAAAAACAAGAAGCTTAAACATTCAGCTGTGTCTTTCAGTCCTCTCTCCTATCCAATGCAATCACAACACAAATCACATCATCCTATGAAGAGTTTTCCCCTGTTGCTTTTATGAACATTATGTTTTAATGCTCTCATAGCCAGTGTCAAGTAACTCAAAATACAGCAAAGACAGGTGAATGCTTATTATCTGTAAACCATTAACCTGAATACATTTGGTAGGGGATAGGTGTACTAAATAATGGATCTGTTTAACATTGTATATCTGCTCATGCAATCTCTCTATCTCTCCATTGAGGCCTGTGTTTTCCATTGCATGTGAAGGTGCACTGACTGAGCAGGCACGCATTTGTGAAATTACCCCAGGCACACGAGAAACGCGCCATCAAGCATGCTAGAAAAAAAGGCATCTGTAGCCAAAGGCACTCCGCTCCCATTTTCATTCTCTGATACAGCTAAACTCCACTAGTAACCCTCAACAAACAGCCGTTTGATTCATTAGCCTGTTCTGTGTGAAGATACTGAGCTCTTGTCAAAGTCAGCACTTTTCCCCACCAGGGACAATGAAAACCCCAAAACTGTGAGGTACTGTGAAAATGACCACTGAATGCAGCAGGACTCAAGAGCCCAACATTTACCTACAGAAACACATATGAGCATTTACAGACATATCCACATCCATTAGTATACTTTAAAGTCACCACTAGGCTATATTAAATGATGCTTTGTCATTTACATAGTATTACATATCTCTATGTTGATGATGTAGTCTTTTATTATGATGCTCCATCTACTAGCTTGGCTATTGAACAACTGCAACTTGCTTTAAACAGTCTCTATATAGTGCTGTTAATCTTAAATTTGTTTTAAATGCATTCAAAACAAAATTCATATCGCTCTCCAAATTAAGAACTGATAAAAACCTGTAAAGGACAAGTCTGTGAATGCAAATATTCCAGCAACTGGACATTCAACACCTTCTTCAATTAGCCTACAGAGTAAAAATTAACTTACGCTTCTGGTATTGAAATAAGGCTTGTGCAGATATATCTTTCTATAATTAATGGATTGTGTTAATATCATCTATGTGCATGAGTCTACTTCTACTTTACAATCTCTACACAACTGAACTCTATCAAAATGTGACCTTCTCTCTACATAAGAAGAGAGCATCATTTGCTCATCTTTATTCATAAAACTGGTCTAATCGTTTAATCTACCTTCTCTGGTATCTTGACATAATCAAACACAAACACAAAATAACTCACGAGGAGGGTACTTATATCTTAGCACACCTCCTTCATGTATCATCACTGATACACACACAACAAATGCAGCCAGTATCCTTACGACACAAATAGCCACAACACACCAGTGACAAAGCAGCTAAGACTTATTCACTCAATGCACAAAACTGTAAAGGGGGACACTGATAAAACGATTAATAACTGCCTTAATACATGGTAGCTAACTGTAATTGTGCAGGTATGTGCCTAATTTTGACCATGACCTAAATTGATAATATTTCTTTTTCACAGAGGATGTTTTGACATGCCACAGTACGAAAAGCGCAGGTGTAAATTTTTTTAAGACTAATGATGGACTAATTTCATCTATCTGTTTCCGTTTCAGACACCTGGTATTGTTCACTGTCATGGCTTACTGAGACACATGATTAAAACAGAGCCATAATTAACGTTTATGGTAAAGTATATGCTTCTCCTTCTGTGACAAGTCAAAATGTCCGCTGTGAAAAAGACCTATTTAACCTCTTCTAATGTGTTTCCCAGTGTGGCTGTGCTTAGTTCATCAGCCATCCTACTTGCCAAATGTTGGATTGTCTGCTCTAATGGTTTCTGCAAAAAATGTAATGTTTTTCTACAGCCTGTGGATGACAGGTGGTGATAATTCTTGCTGCCCTACAATTTACATACAATTATTTAAAAACAGGGGAGGAAGACCTAGAGACATATTCTCCCTGTGGATGAGGTGGTGAAAATCTAGCTACACCCCTGGCTTTTCCCATATGGCAAGCCAGGTTATTGGAAATATCTAGTTATACCATGCTTAATAACTGTCATTTAAACATCTGGTTATTCACCTCCTATCCTCGGTTTGCTGTGTTACTGACTAGTCACGACTACATGAATGTACAATAAACGTTATACAGAAACACATACAGTATCTATAGTACCTAACTTCACCTGCTCCCCTCATCCATTCAGCCAAGTTAGCTTCTAGCCTAGCTTACCAATTCCTTGCTAGCAAAGATGAGTCGGGACTTTTGGTCACAGCGGTGGCATCAGACACTTACATGGAAATGGATGAGGGGATAATGAAATACACATTCAAGACGGGAAGGGTTTGTCTGATAGGTGACAACGTACCCATGTCTGCGGCGTCCATCCCGTAGCTAACTCCAACGACCGTGTCCGCATCATCGGATGCTGCGGCCACGGATAGCGGGCTCCCGTCCCTGGCCTCCGACAGACCGACCGCTCCCTCGGCTGCTGCTTCCATTCAGCCTCCCGGAGGAAAAACAGGCAAGCTCTCCGAATGAAAGACCCACAGCGACGGCGCTATCTCGATGGGAGAAGGGAGGAATGTGTTATCTGAATGGTAACAATAGTTAAACGGAGGAATATGCGACAGTTATCCGCGACGGCCCCTTCATCTGTGCGATGATTCCTCACGACGGCGGCACAGAGCCCGCTGCTCTCCGCTCCTCGTAGGTCGACCGCACCGCACTTGCTGCTGCTACGCTGCTGCTGGTGCCTGCTTTTGTGCCGCTGGACACTGTGGCTCCCTCTGCAGGAGGCTGGGGGAACCGCAGCCAGGAGCTCAGCGTGTCTGCTTGAATGCTCTGAATCACATGCAGGGGTCTGAGTGGTTGCATTATATTAACGTTTAGTTGTGGTGAATCCGTACCTCTTTTTCACACGTTTTCTTGTATTTCTGCTTCAAACATCAGGAACATAAACGTTGATTGAGAATAGAGACCAATTAAGTCAAAATGGACTATTTACATCATGTCATGTTGCATTCACGCAAATATCACGTTGCTGCTTTTCAGATTTGAAAACCCAATAAATATAACAGTATTACAAAATAAATCAAATAGGTTATATTAAGAATCCCATCTCTTTCTCAAGTTATCATACCACCTTTGACATTTTGATCTTTACTTAGGGCCCCACTGGTGCCCATGCAAAGCAGGCATACCCCTCACTACCAACCAACACTGGTACCAGCATTGGTACCAAACATCTGCATCCTAAACATGTATCATTTGTACTTAGACTATATTGGATACTGTCCATTGGCTGAATTAATCAGCTTTCTGGCTCCAAAGCAAAAGTAGTTTTCCCTTAATTGAAGTGCTGATAACACTATTAATATTGGTTTCTTTGCTGACAATGTTTAAAGGCCATATGACCAGTGTGGCCAGTGTGACTTAAACATCACACCACTGTTTTCGTCCATCGCCCTTGTGTACACAGAGCAGAAAAAAAAACTTCTATCAGGACCTCAAAGCCACTTCCTTCGACCTGGTTTGCATTAGTCGTAGTCTATCATGGGATTATTAATAGGCAACTGTATTTTTTCTCAGGCAAAAGCACAAGGAAGTAGATTATTTCTCTGCTTGAGTCTTTTGACTCTTATGGCTTGATAAGGCTTCTCACAAGGATGCGTTTAGTCTAACCTAAGCCAGGGGTTCTCCACTTTTTTTTAAATATTTGCTTCTGATCCCTATTACCTCACTGCAAGCCATGTCCTCATGTCACCCCTCATCACAGGTTTAATTTTTATGAATTGTAAGCAATTCAATCAAAGAGTGGTTTTCCCTAAATTATTTGTAGAGGACTGAGGTTAAACTATAGAAGAAAGAAAAATTCAAAGATTTGAAATTAATGTTTTTGTGTAGCAGAATATTGGTTTTGTTACCCATCTTTTTAATCATCTGGCAATCCTTGAGATTAATCTTGTGACTCCTTTAGGGTCCCACTCGCCTAGTCTTCTCCAAAATTAATGCTTTGTGAGTTTTTTACTCAAAGTCTATGCAATTATAGTTTGTATGGGACGGTCTAAGGGATTAATCACCGTCTCTACAACCATCTCTACTGTGTTGGAACCTAGAAGACTAGACATGAGACAGTATCTTCCTCCCTAAAGGTAACATGATATCTATAAATCTGTACATGTCATCTAAGCATTGAGGTGATGAATGTATGAATCCACTGACCAATAGATGAGATTGTTACATGGTACATTTTTCTACCCAGAAGGACAAAACCCACAGTTTCATTTTAAGCTCTAGCGCTCACTTGTTAAGGGTTTTCTGACTCACACACTTACATTTTTCAGTATGACAGAAATGGATTTTGAGTCAATTTTAACCATTTCTATTGTACAAAATGAAAGATTGTTGTGCACATGAACCTCAACTATTCTACAAGCAACACCAATATTTACACTTGAAAAATCCCTGGTCTCTTGGTTTAGTGACAGACAATAAACATGACAGACGAAATATAATTCGAATAAAATCTCAGTGCACTTTATTCTTAAAACAATGCCACGCATTAATCTACTACAAGTATAAATGATGGATTAAGGGATCCTTTCTCCTTCTCTCCAGAGAAACTAATGAACATAAGCTTGGTAATCCTCCCAGGAGGTTTGCACGCCATTTTCATCAGATCTGCCCTGTCCGCCACGCGGGTTTTTGAGCAGACCGTCACTGGTCTGGGGTGGAACCAAACTATATCCACTGATGCTTGAAGAGGCAGAGAAAAGGGGGGAAAGGACGATGGACAGACAAAATGGATGGAGCATCAATCAGCTAGGTATCAGTCATCCATTAGGTGTTTAAAGGTATTGGGGAAGATCCCTCTCCACCACCTGGAAAGAAAGCAAGAGTAGAAGTTGGAATTTATTACCTGTCCTAACGAAAGTGTATTAATAATACTTGGAAAGACATAACACACAGTTACAGCTATAGCAGCGTACATATCTTGCACTGTTTGGTAAGTTATGGGCTTGAGATAACGGCAATTTATATGAAAGGTAAATTTCATGTTAACTCCTAAAGGATGTCCTCTCTCAGTCTTGGTGTTTTGTTTATTCAATTACCTTATTCATCCTTTTTGCTTTAACTCGTTCATATTTACAACACAACAGCATAATTTTCATCTGCACACAATGTTATATCTGGCCAGTTTAAAAAAACAAACAAAAAAACAGTAAAGGTCTTCTTGGTGTTACCGGGCCTCTGAAAGCAAAGGATTACACAGCCACATAGGAAAGCTAAAAATAAAAGGATATACAAAATGTACTACGGTCAAGCTATAAACACTCAAGTATCTGTAAGATATTTATACATACACTTGGATCATCCAGGGGTCCGTATCTCTTCACCACCTGCCCCTCTCTATTGATCAAAAACTAGAGAGGAAGAAAAAAGAAAAATTACTATCAAAGAATTATTATGTGTTTTACTTTTAGAATATGAGAATTAATGAAAAGCATTCATAGGTTTCTTCCAATAACTCTTCTATACCTTCTAATATGGGATGCTATACTGTAGGGAGAGGGTACCAGCTTAGCACTGATGTACACAATTACAAGCATAGATGATTAATTGTTTGCTCTATCAACTCTGGTGATGTTTAAATATATAATAAATAACTGATAATAAACATTTACCTTAGTGAAATTCCACTTGATACTACTGCAGGAATGAAAGAAAATCATATATTTTAGAGACTAATCACTTAGTGAACAATCAAAGACATTTATTTGTTTGTGTCTAAGTTTCATGTCATTACAGTGTCAACATTCTAGTATAACTTGCCCACACAAGGCTTGGTTTCATGATAAGATAAGTGCCGCCCCATCTCTTTGCCCCAGTGTTCGGTGATTTATGTGCTCGCCACTTACTTTCCAAACAAGCCTCTCCCCTTGGGCTGCTCCTTCAACCACTTCCACAGAGGGTGAGCATTGGCCCCGTTCACATCGATCTTACTGAACATGTCAAACTGAGCGTTGTAAGACTGGGCAAACTGTTTGATCTGGGATTCATTCCCAGGCTCCTTCAAAGTAAAACAAGTGAGAAATGAGCAAAGTGGTGAGCACTAGTCAAGCCCAGAGCTGATCTCAGTGCCCTGTGGATATCCTGTATATCAAATTATACATGTCACAAGTGCCATTTCTAAAATAAGAAAACCACTAAACCAGTGGTAATGAAACATAAATTGGTTTAATTTACCACAATATGATGTTACTTTTTCCTTGGACATAAATACCATAGTTCTAAAATATTTTGTGAATAAACTCTCCCATCTTTATCAGTAAAGAACACGGCGAACCTCTCATGTATTTGACGCTGTTGTTTCACATATACATAATGTCAAATTTTCAGATCGCAATCTCAGGCCTGTCCTATCATGCCACGTCAATAAAACACTCATATGTTAGTGTACCTGGTTCCCAAACTGGTTGGAGGGGAAGGCAAGGATGCGTAAACCTCTCTCAGCATACCTGGCGTGCATCTGCGCAAGCTGAGAGTAGTTTACTGGGGTTTTGCCTCATTTAGAGGCAACATTGGTGATGATAACAACGTTCCCCCTGAAAATATAAAAGAGACACATCCATAATGTTTTATTGATGGTGGACTTATAATGGGATGTAGCAGCAGAATTTAGGGAGAGAATATATCATACATCGATTTACCTGTATTTTTCCAGGGAAACCACATTGCCATCAATATCCATTGCTGAGAAGTCGTAAATAGACGTGGCCGTCTGCCCGTCCACTGTCGGGGCAGACTGTTAGGAAGAAAGAGGAGTAACAGAAAGACTTGAGTGATGGGAGCTTAATTCCAAATAGCATAGTCAGGTATTGTTTGTAAGAAGGGATGTGCCAACATTGATGCTTCTATCCTGCCGTATGAATTTTATATAACAAAAACTATGTTCCAGCTGACAGAGCACCGATATTCATGAAATACAAGCATTGCCCTTGAAGAATCTTTAAAAAACTAAAGAGGTTGAATTTCAACTGGGTTCAATTCATTACGAGAGTATATAAATACATTACATCATACATTAATCATAAACTAAATGAAAATACAAAGCAAACGTATAAAGAACACGTCAAATTCCCAAATGTTTGTTAGATCTTTTATCACTGTTGAATTCAATTTAGAAAAAAAATAAATAAATAAAAAAAAAAATCCGACATCCCAGAAAAACAAGCTCCAGCCCTTCAGTATAAACCAGAGTTTCAGTCCAAATGTAATTCTTTCTTACCATAGCCTGCAGCAGGACAGAGAAAAGGACAGTGGACCGTATCAGGCGCATGACTGCCCTTCAGTAAGGTCCTCTGAAGGCAGAGAGCGATCAAATCTCTAAACCAGTCGGTGGCTTTATACCCTCACTGTTGGACCACAATCCCACTACTGAGAGAGCAGACGTTCCAGTGTCCTCATGTAAAGGGAGCGGGTGATCATTAATAGAATTGATAGGCTCTGACTAGCCAATAGGCCCCTCTCTGCTGCTGACTTAAAGCATCCACGTCAGACATGCACGTGTAGTCCACAGTTCACAACATTATCATAAACTCATGAAGACTGTTATAAAAGCAAAAAAGTAGGCCATGGGAGATGGAGCTCCATGTGGCCGGGGCAAAGAGCAGTAGGGGGGATTCATAAACCCATTATATAATGTGCCTGATATAAGAGTGAAAAACAAAAAGTTTACATCAGTGAATTGGCAGGATTTGCAGCATACATAACCTCCTAAGTCTCACTCTGACATAAAAGCCAAAAACATTTCTTCATTCTACCCAGTAATCTTAATCTGGGAAAACATGAGCGTCAGTGTTTTAAACAATTAGAAATTGCTAACAATCTGTGTTTCTGGCCAAGTACTTTTCCATAACGTGTTGCTAAATTACAGCCTGGTAATACTGGTGGAAATTCTGGGCATTACACAACAAAGTGGGTGACTGGGCAACATGTTGATCTGATTTATAATTGATTATTTTACATTTTTCTGCCAAGTCTGTGCGGAAATCATGCTTCATGGCTTAGTACTGAAAAATGGTTACAAACAGGCACCAGTGCAGAAAAATTACTTTATATTTATTTAAATGTTTACAGACAGACTACTGTGTGATTCAAAACATACAATAAACCAGCTAAAAATATATGTTAATGAAAATGACAAATTAAATATGTTCTGAGAGGGAAAGTAATGAATTTTTTTTAGATATACTATTGTCAATTAGAGATATAATAGGGAAGAAAATGATTAGTACAAACGTATTTTTGCATGATAAAACTGAGCAGGCATCCAGGGCCAGGAGCTCCCTTTATATTCAGGAAATAATTGTGTATTTATTTAAAACCGTTTTCAGTGGTGGAAGCTAACTAAGTATCTTTACTCCAGCACTGCATGTCTGTACAGCTCTGACACATTTGTACTTCACTTCAGTACTTTCTGTTCGTCTGTCTTATCCTACTCCACTACATTTCAAAGAGAAAGACTGCGCTTTTTAGTTCCCTCGTGCATTTCATTGAACAGATACTGTTAGTTACTTTGAAGGTCAATATCTTACACATTATCATCTTATAAAATGTGATGCATTGCAATACAGACATTATACAAGAGTAGTTCAAATAAACACCACCAACATTAAAATGCTACTTACACGATAAGGAATCAGTACTTATAATTCAGTAATTTAATATAAACCAAATTGGCCATTTTGTCGCCTAATATGTACTTATACTTTTGACACTTGAAGTTTTTTTTACCTCCACTTAATGGCTCGGTATTGCTTCTTTTACCTAAGTAACCCAACTATTACCTAAACCTGAATATCATTTTCCACCACTAATAATTTATTATCAGCTGTAACAGAAAAGGTGCTGACATGCTCCTGTATCATAAAACCTGATGACAGCGCCTGTTGCTGTGCTCCTTCGGGATGATAAGCTTATCTGCCTACACCAGCAGCCACTGCTACTGCTGCTGCTGCTGCTGCTGCAGTGCTCTGCCAGTGTGTAGGCTGCTTATGGTCGTGCGACCACAAGACAGGTTTCGAGACACCGTGGGATTGTCGGGTGTGTTCCGCAGAGCCTCGAGGAGCACAAGTAAAATACAGAAAATGTCGATTCAGATGTCGGTAGCTTTACCGGTACAACACGGGCTCTGAAAATATCAACCGTTATTGATAGTATGCATAATTTATGAAAGAATGTGAGCTGCTGTTGCGTCGGTCGGTAACAGCATGTTACACATGCTATGTACCGTATTGGTTTACGTTACCGTTGTGGATAATATATAGAACAGTACCATCGCCCAGAGTACTCCGCTGCACGCCAGTGCCCCAAATATCAAAAACACAGCTAACGGCCTCATTTTTGTTAGAGCAGAGGCCACATTTGTACTGGTCTACTGTTACACTGGAGCTACAGACTCCGCCCTGCAGTTTGAAACAGCGGTGGTTGGACGGAGGACATAGGCGGGTCAATACAAGGCTCATAGATTATTATTATTATCAATAATATCATCATCATCATCATCATCATCATCATCATCATTATTATTATTATTATTATTATTATTATTATAATTATTATTATTATTACAAACGTAGCTTTTTGTCAAGCTCCACCAATACACTACCAGTCAGTGCCGACGTCATCAGACTGAGTCGGTAAACGAAAACGTGCGTCGCGTCGTCCGCTGGAGCTGAGTGATAAACAAAAATAAAAATATTTGGAATAAATCTAAAATAAGTGAAACGTTTGAGACGATATGGATGATGAAGAGGAGACATACAGACTATGGAAGATTCGCAAAACCATCATGCAGGTGCGTTAGATTTAGTGTGTGTTGTTTTTTTTTTAGCTTGCTAGCTTAGCATGTAGTTTAGCTTAAACCGTGGTTCCGCTCTGTAATGTTGTACTCGGGGGGTTTGTTGATTTTTATCGTCGGTTTAGGGTGGTCTGTAGCTTGTTTACAGGCAAGCTGTTTGTTTATGTCGGAGATTTTAAGTGTGATGAAGCTGACTCTGAGTAAGTGTTTGTACTGGTACAGCTAGCTGTTAGCTGTCTCCTGTCTGCTGTGCAGAGCAAGAGACTGTAAGATGAACTTTTTAAGGAAGCGCTGCCCGCAGGCTGCGAAGCAAAGCAGAGCTTTGGTCTGTTCTAATTCGCTTTTTAAACATTATTATGGTTTGCCTCGTACACTCACTGGCCTTATGGCCTCACCTCCGTGCCCTCAGCTGTGCCATGATAGAGGCTACCTGGTGACACAGGACGAGTTGGACCAGACACTGGAGGAGTTCAAGAGTCAGTTTGGTGACAAACCCAGCGAGGGTCGCCCTAGACGCACAGACCTCACTGTGCTGGTGGCACACAACGATGACCCCACCGACCAGATGTTTGTTTTCTTTCCTGGTAGGTGCACAGCCAATATTAGATACTAAATACCCAACATTCCCATGTATAAATACACAAAACGTCCCGGAAGTAAAGATGACGCCAGTATATTATCTTTACTTGTGAGTCAAACTGTTGAGCCTTGACTTTGTGTTTGTTGTGTACAACACGTGCATCTGTGTGATGAGATTGAGTCAGTTTTTCTTCACTTTTCAGAGGAGCCCAAAGTTGGAATCAAGACGATTAAGATGTACTGTCAGAGGATGCAGGAAGAGAACATCACGCGAGCCATCATTGTTGTTCAGATGGGCATGACACCCTCAGCAAAACAGGTAAACGTCAATTTAAGGTAATAAAAACACCAAAATTTCCTTGATGAAAAGGAAAAAGCAGGTCTCCTGTGATTATGCTGGGACTGTTTTGTCATGATTTCACTTTCTCTCTGTGTGTATGTTGCTCTCTTGGTAAAAATATATATGGAAATGTCTCCTTACAGTCTCTAGTCGACATGGCACCCAAATACATATTGGAGCAGTTTCTACAACAGGAGCTGCTTATTAACATTACAGAGCACGAGGTAAACAACATACTGAAAATTATATTATCCCATCAACACTATATTTCAAAATGATCTTACAGATTGGCCTCAGATGGTATTTTTTGTGTTTGATGAATTTCTTCTTTGTCTTTCAGCTTGTTCCAGAGCATATTGTTATGACAAAAGAGGAAGTGACTGAACTTCTGGCAAGATAGTATCCTATAAAACTGCAGTTGATTTACCTAAAGTCAACCACTGAGCTGCGCCTTGTGTCTTTATAATACTCAGCACCTCAAGAAAATATGCATTTGTTGTCCTTCCTTAACATTTTTACCTCAGTAAATTAAAAGAGAGTCAGTTGCCGAGGATCCAGGCTGGGGACCCCGTGGCTCGCTACTTTGGCTTGAAAAGAGGGCAGGTAAAACAGCTAGGAGACATTTTTAATTGACATAATGTATGAAATATGCATCCACACATGGCTGCACGGTGTTGTGTAATATACGGCTTTTTAGACCCATTTGTAGTTACAAGACATGAGGTTTGAAGACATTTAAAGGATACTTATGCTTTTTTTGTACCAAGTGGGTCGTATTTTTGCCCTGTTGTACTTTGTAGTGATGTTGCTGTGTTCCCAAATCTCATAAAGTGTTATTATTATTGATATGAATAATAGCTAAAACTACAAAAATAAGATCCACGCTAAAATAAACTGGACTTATCATTTAATACACATGGACATTGTTATTTGCATTTAATGTGTGACAGCAGCTATCGCCATTTGAATAAATGTCTGCCAATATGCAAACACAGTCAAACACATAATTCATTTTACCGTCTGACAGTGAGATAGAAGACTGTCAGCGGTGTGGATTATGCCAGATTCCAGCCTAAAATCAATTTTTCTTCAACTTTTCCAGGTAGTAAAAATCATCAGACCTAGTGAAACAGCTGGGAGGTACATCACATACAGACTGGTCCAGTGACGAACAGGTTTGTTATATGGAATAAATTTGTATTTAGGAGACTGTCATTTTGATAATACCAGCTTGTAATATTGGCTTCATAGATACATCTGCATGGGAAAGTCATAGAGATATCAGTAAAACAAATACTGTCTGTATGTGCCCACTCATCTGAGACAACAGGTGTAATCAGCAAAAATGTGTGCGTGTGTAGATGCTTTAAATAAAATATATGCTTTTTCTAGATGTTCATCTGGATCAACATTTAGGAGGACCAGAGAGGGAAACTGAAAAGATGTTACGTCTTTCATCACTCATCTATAAATCATCATCCTGCTTTTTGAGTTTAGATTTAAATATTTCATGTAATTTTGGATTTTGTAAAATAAATGATTCAAAATGGAATTAAATATTGTCTTTGACCTGATTTGGTACACGTAATCTCACCCTTTATATACACTTCAAAAACGAATTTTTACTTAAAACAGGAAACATATGTTTAATTTTTCTATCAGGCTGTAATTGTTTTCGATGCCTACCTTTTTTTTCCTTTTGAAAGCCATGCTGTAGCTCCTGTAGGCTGAAGCGTTTAGAGCTGGTTCCTTATTCTCCCTCACATCACAGATCAAAGTTACCACCCACTGTAGTAAACTGTTCCTCTAGTGCCCTCACCAGTACTAGGAAGTGAATGTTTGTCACCGAGAATTGTCACCAGTGGTAGTAACTACACTAATTTGGGGTATTTTGTTCCTGCCCATTTGTCTTTACTCTGGCCTGTAAAATAGACAAATAATATATCAAATCCAGATTATAAATGGAATAACAGAAGTTTAAAATAAGAATTTTTATTAAAATAGATCAAACAATCAAAGGCGATACAGGCAACATTAATAAACTTGTTAAATTTATTTTTTTAAATTCTAGTGCTGAAATGAAACCAGCAGCACTCAAAAGAGAATTTACTTAAAAATTTTGCATTGCACACACTTGAGTGTGACTGCTACCCACTTTTCCTTACGATTGTAAGAGCAATGAGTAAAACATTTTAAAAAGAGAAACAAACTTAAGTACACTTCCATATCATTTGAGTCAGGAGTAATTGCATTAGACATCAGTAAGCATGCAGAGGTTTCACCGCCAGGATAGATCAATACAGCTGCAAACATCTACAAGGTAAAACAAAAAACAAAAAAACCCCACATATCGTGTATTTAAAATTTAGATTTTTACATCAAAATCCAGGGAAACCTGATACGGAGAGATTTTTATGTATAAAAAACAGATTCCTGTCACTAAACTTAATCTCAGATTTCACACACACACACTGATATTTTGATAATGTTATCAGACAAACTCAGGCTCGCTGTCCCTGTTCCTTGTCAGGGGTAATTTCTTTCCGTACAGACGTGCCGCTGGAAGCTCTGACCGGCTTAAAGCAGGGGAATAAGGGTAGTTGTTGTTGGACTGGTTGACGTTGAGCTCAGCCAGAGAAGCGTTCAGTATCTGCTCTGCCCCTGTGTTGTCATCTGGGGGCCCACTGTCTGGCAGAGCAGGTGGCTCTCCTCCCTCTGGGTTGTCCTGGTCCTGATCCGCATCTTGTTCTGGGTCGGTGTGGGTTGCAGACTGGCTTGACAGGTCCAGGCTGTCCCTGTAGCTCAGCTGGTCGTCGTCCATGCTCATCTCGCTCTCCTGCTTCATCAGGCTGCGGGAGTGTGCAGTCCTCTGGCCGCTTTCATCTAGCTCTGAGTCAGAGTCGGGGAGCTGCTCACTGGAGCCCAACGAACTTTCTGAATGGACATAAGGACGCCAGTGGTCAGACAGAGGTGACAGCTGTTAAACACTGAGGCCACATTTTAGAGATTTTTACATGTTTAGGAGTGATCAATATGTATTCCACCTACTTTAAAAAACACCAGTAATTCAGTGGGAGCTAAGAGGAGAAGTTTTTGAGTTTACAACAGTATTATGCATACGTAGTCTTTATGAAAACTCACCACACCCCTCCTCCATCTTGTCAGAGTCTGGTTTACTCTGCTCCTCTCTGCCTCCATCCTCTTCTCCATCGGCAGAGCTCCCCATCTTGTCATCTGCAGCAGTACCCTGGAACCAGAAGAGGGAGGAAATGATGAGATTGTTATCAACAAGACACATAATGTGAAAATGTTCTTTTGTTTTGACAGAGTATCAAATGCAAACTGCAAAGAGGAGGTAAGTGCAGGATTCAAATGAATCATGACCATAGGCCATAACTCTGGATGGGGAAATGCATGTTCTGACATTTTAATACTTCCATTTTATTTTGCTTTTACGCCAGGTTTTGTTCATGCTCGTAAATTAATTACCCTTATGACACATAGCAGGTTGCCTTTTCTTTCACAAACTGACATTTTCCAAATAAACATTTCTTGTATTTAAAGATGCATTCACTGGCAACCCCTTTTTAAATTAGTGTTTAGAAGTATTACATAGGAATACAGAGGATACACAGGACATGATATTGCTATCTTTGGTACTGAGATTAGCTCGCACATGGAGGCCCAGGTCAGTTTTAAACTGACAATGTGCGGCCATGCAAATGAAAAATGAGCCAACAGTAGGCGGTCACATTCATTACCTATTCGTATACTGCCTTTAAAGGTTCATATAAAGTTAGTTACAACACCTGAAACAGGCTCAGCAGTGTATTTCAGCGTTCATGAAGTTACTGCCTGTATTATAAAATTATAAGACTTACTGTCTGCTGCAGATACATAATTCAAAAAATGAATATCCACCCTCAGTACACAGGGAGCCCTACCTGCTGAGTGGAGGTGGAGGAAGAGCGGCAGGTTTTGTGGGACTGAGAAGTTTTGGACTGGAAGATGGATGAATAAAAGACTATGAGGGCCTCCACGATGCGGGCCTGGTGGGGGTAATCAACCAGAGAGGAAAGGGATATCGTGGCCCCGGTTGGACGGGGACGCATCAGGGAGGGCCCAAACACAATCCCCAGGTTACTGGGACTCATCTTGTTATCATCCTCCAGTTCTGCGATCCTGGAAGGAGGAAGTTAGAGGAAGGATCAGGAATACATTTCTGCACCTAATTAAATTTAACAGAGCCAGGTTTTTTCATTTTCTTCTTGTTCCGCAGAAGAGTGGCATAATAACGGACCTTCGGAGGTGGCGAATGATGTAGCGCAGTGTAGCGATGTTAGCCTTGGGCAGCTCCTTTAGAAGCTCCTTTAGCTTGTCCACCAGCACCAGGACCTCTGGATCGGTGTCAGGACCAAGATCCACCAGCTCAGGCCCCCTGCCCACTGCTGGGTTAACACTGGTTGACTCGGCCTCCTGTCCCTCTGGTGTGTCCGCTTCACTCTGCAGACTCTCTTTGGCCAAACCCATTAGGCTGTTGTACAGGCGGAACAGCATGATGGGCTCTGGCAGCTGGGGGTGAAACATAAAACAAAGTGTTTTAGAGGGGCTAAACTGAGCACGAACACACAACATTTCATGTATGGTGGAGCAAGAGAACCTCACAAATAACTTTAAAGCAAATAATTCCCACAATCCCGATTAGCTGCTGCTATGGTAGCTGCCGCAAGTCACTCGAAAATATGTCTGCATGTGCTCGCGTGCATCTGTACCTGTCTGAGGTAAAGCTTGAGAACGTTGCTGATGTCGTGTGGGGAACACTGGGAGAGCTCGACCAGCTCCTTGCCATTCTCAAAGGCCTGACACAGTTTCTCAACACGAGTCTTCACCCCATTCACTCTGTAGATGCCCTGCAAGGAGGAAGCAGTGGTTCATACCAGACAGTTTAGACAAATTCTTCTCTGTGGCTGAGGCAAAGATTCGGACCATCAGAATTTTAACAGACACTATAAATGCATGCTCTCACCTTCATCTTGAGTGCCCGTCTCTCTATCTCAGAAATGCACTTGGTGATGATGAAGGGGATGCCGTCACTGGCACAGCTGGCTACCTGAGTGAACTCCCTGCCGAACAACTGCAGACGGCCCTGCAGCTTCTTATGGCCACACTGGATGGCCAGAGTCTCCAGACAGCGCTTGTGACACGATAGGAAACACTGTGTGGACAGAAAAGAAGGCGCTGACTTGATGAACCTTGTCTAAAGCATCAGTGAGATACTTCAAGAGCTCTACATTGAAATCCTGAAGTACTTCTCAGGAGACAAATTTCTCTCTGCGGGTCGGATGTTTGGAAACATGATAAAGAACTCGCCTCCTCACACTCGGCGCCCTGGAAGTAAACATAGCTGTCGCACTCGCGGCACTTTGCAGGAGTCCGCAGCTTCCTCAATCGGTGGGTCTGTGCTGCTTTGGATAGGCCGATTTTACGGAAAGGTCTGGTGGAGACCACCACATCAGGATCCATGCCATTAATATCTGGAGAGAAAGATTCCTCATCATACACACTCCAGAAAAATCAGAGCCCATGTTTTCTCTCAATCTAGCCACACAATTACACAGGTAAATCAAAATACAAGACAATCTGAAAAACTTACTTGGACTTTCAAATGAAGCTACATTCCCGTCTTTCTCATCTGCATCCTCATTAGACGACATTGTTCCAGTGGATGGTGTCCGAGTCATTTTACTGATGTCACCTACAATAAAAATACACCTTAAATACATTTTCTCAGACTGACTGTGTGCTTTTGAGAAGATTTCAGCAGAGAAAAAGCATTTAAGTTTCTCCTTATAGTTAAGTATAAATGAGATATGTTACAGCGTGAGTTCTTGCTTACTTGTGCTGGCAGTAGGAGACTCTAGGCCTCCATCTACCACAACGCTGTCATCGCTCACTGTTGAGCTCCATGACTTGTGGCCCTGCCCTGGGAATAGCAAAGGGAGAAGTATTTGGAAGTCAGTATAGGAGTAATGACTTAACATGACTAAATACAATCCTTCCAGACATTTTCTAGCCCATTTTGTCCCACTTTGTTATGAATGTAAAATTCTACATTAAAAAACTATCAAAACTGTGTCGACTTTTAATCGCTGTTTACTCTTGACATATGCAGTGAAATGGACAAATGAACTACAGGCAAAAACTCAACAGGCTGGATGTCTCAATAATAATAGTAATCATAATCATCATCATCATCATCATAATTATCATCATCATCATTATTATTATCATCATTAAAATAACAGCAGAGTGACATCTACAGCAGCAGCAGCAGGTGTCGCTTACTGTTGCGGTGAGCCTCCGTGTCTCTGTTGTCACTAGCTGCTGTCTCCACGCCGGTGGCAGGACTGTCTGTGTGGCTCGTCTGCTCCGTGTTGAAACTGTCATTCCTTGCTCTGTGGCCATGGCTGCACCAATGGGGAATTAAAAGATGCTAAATATATTCAAAGTGGTATTTTTTTTTTTTTTAATTTAAAATATTTGATAGGAATAGTTTAGCAGTCTGGAAAACACACTTGTTCTATTTATGTCAAGAGTTAACTCTCAGCGGAACAAGTGAATAAGTATTAAAAAAAAAAGTAATACATTTCCTTTAAGATTTCAGTTGAAAACCTGGATAACTGTGGCTCTGATTGAAGCTCTTACAGTGATGATGAGCTGGAGGGGGAGTAGGCCTCGAATGTGTAGTGAACATTGGGTTGCTCCGGTAACTGCAGGTCTCGCACGTGGGCGGCGTACTGCTGGCCTGGGTCATACAGCTTACTGCTCTCACACAGAGTCTGGTAGTGGACGGGCAAGGCCACCGTCTGCATGTGCATGAGCTGATAGTAGGAGATGGTCGCCTGGAGGGGGAGCCGACAAACAGAAGATATAGAGAGGTTCAGCAGTTGACACTATCCTGACTGTAGCACTGAGGACCGGTGGTTTCTGTGTGTACATGTGTCTGGTTATTTGTGATTCTTCTGACCGAGCGGAGCGTCTGGTCGCTCTGTTTGATGACGTCCTGCAGCTGTCTCAGCACTGTGACCTTTGTGTGCTCCAGCTCCAGCTGCTGAGTGGTGGCATCTGCTATACATGTCCGGTAGGTGGCCTCCGCTTCGTCTGCCTGCGTGTACACACGCACGCACACACAAACACACACACATTTTTTCAATTCACCTCTGTTTTTCTGTTTTTTTCTTTTGTAATCTGTCAGATTAGCAGTATCCATCGTGACAGCCAGATAAGATCATTTCAATTCTGCATAACAACATTTCCCTGAAAAAGAACTGCTAGTTTTTAAATGATTTAACATGTAAATCATTGTCATTTTTCTCCCCACAGTGATAAAGCTCTGAAACTGCAGAAGCAGCAATAAAATAAAGTTGTTGATAAAAACCTTATTGCGAGCCTCTTCCTCTAATCGCTTCTTCTTCTCCACAGATTTTGCTGTAGAACCTCCTCCCTCCTCCTCAGCTCGGCAGGCCGCGGTTTTGGCCTTGTCGTACTCTTCACAGCGGGCCATGTAGGCTTGCTTGGCCTTCCGCAGGTTTACTTCACAGTCCATCTAAACAAAGACATCATTTTTGGTCGTTTCTGTTTCTTATTGTTAGAGATAAATGAAAGTCTACTGCTACATCTGTGCACATATACGGATATGGAATACAAGATTGTACCAGTTTTCTCCTAGCTCGAATCCACTGTTCCTTGATCTCCTTCCGTCTCTTTTCATGCTCCTGTTTACGCTGCATCAGAGGCTGCACAGGCAAACACATTGACAGACCAACACGATGTGCACAGCAGCAGGACAGTCCAGTATTAACAGCAGCAACTGTTGCAGGGTGATCTAAGACCTTACAGAGCTCACAGATGTTGTAAAGGGTTCATGATGCAACAGATTTTTACCTGGATGAAGGTCTGGGTGTGCAGGGTGGTGTTGGCCTGCTGCAGCCCTACACTCTGCTCCTGGTCCTGCTCCAGAGCCAGAGAGTAGATGGAGAAAAGGGGCATGTGGGGCTGGAGGGAGCGAAAACAACACAGAAAGTAAAGGTCTGATATTCAACAAAATCTGATGGACATATTGTGATACTGATTTAAATTTATTCTAGCTTTTAACATTTAATCACTGAGACATGGTGGTTGAAGAAAAAAAAAAAAAAGCTTTACATGTGTTATGCTGTGTTTGCAGGACTGGTATAGTCTCTGGAGGCCTTTGGAGAACTCGGTCTCTGGTAAAATAGAGGAACACAATCAACAACATAATGGAGGGGACAATGTGTATTCAAGTGTACAATGGCTCAGTTACAAATGCTGCAACAACTTATTGAGCTATTCATTTTCTAATCTTGATGAATAACATAGCTTATAAAATGGTTAAATTTATGTCTTAAAATTGCTTATTTTTCTGACAGTCAAATAACATTGTCAGAAATTAATTTTCACTGTATCGACTTATTGGTTAATCCACTCCTTCTTTGGCTCTACAAATTACCCAGTGAAATTCTCTTCTCCACGTAGCTGATCAGGTCCTTCATGTACTTGGAAATGCTTTTGGTGTAGAGCAGAGCCGAGTCCACCCCTCCCTCACTGTGCTGGAGGACCACATCCACTTCCTCCACTCGGCCTACACATCAACACACAAACGTAGGTCACCCATCAGGGTATCACTCTTCCAGTAAAACAAACGAGTGCACCGAGGTGTTTATGTGAGCAGAGCGGGACCTACCAGACATCCAGTGTGTGGAACAACAAATGTAAACGGTTTCATGATCTGAATAAAGGTTGGATCACTACTGTGTGTACATCCATTTACATTAGAAACATCTAAATATATCAAAGACATACATAAAGCCACTCAAAGGCATATATTAAGAGCGAATGGAAGGACAGATGTGCACAAATGTCACAAATGGCAGCTGTGAGTTTCTAAAAAGAGTCAGCCAAAGCTGGAGCGGGAGTGGAAGACTGACTGATTGCCTACCCACGTTCTGCAGGATGCTGTTGAGCTGGCTGCTCACTGCTCCCTGGCCTGTCGCAGCGTACAAGTTCTCCATCGACTACACAGCAAAAAGATGATTCATTACCGACAAACACCGATCAAGGCTAACCATCAACTCAGGGATTTTTTTTCTACACCCAGTGGAAAGCTGGGAGTGGAAATCACTTTATGTAGCGTGATATTTAATTGAGGTGTACGAAACTTTTACATAGTTGCAGATGAGCTCTGTGTTAAGATAGCCCTATGGTTTTTTTTAAAACTGGCAGATTGGTTGCTTTGTGATAAACGTTCACCCACCCTGCTTCTCTCGGTGGGCAGTAGGGAGAGCAGCGTGCTACTGTCCACCTCTCCCATCAGCAGTTCAGACACACTGAGAAGAAAATAACAAACACACTTATACATCGGCAAGAATATACTGCATATGTAATATGGATGTGGCAAGAGTCATACTTTTCAATCATAATCATCTGTTGCAAAAGCAAAAAAGACCAGCAAGGGACACGTAGAGCAAATTTTTTAAATTAAAAAGGAAAAAAAAAAAAAAGAGGAAGACGCCTCTGCTATTGTAGTACAGGTACACTGGAGACAGAAGTGATAAAAAAAAAAGTTACTTTTGTCTACTAGGTTTGATCTTTTTCTCTACGTATTGTACGTCAAATTACTTAATTGTAATTATTGTGACATTCCTCTTTTAGTTGACTTGTCTGCTAAGATACAAAAAAAGTGCCGTCTCCATCTTAGTGTTTTTCAGTTCATGACAGAAAAAGAATCAAACAGAGGAGAGAATGAGGAAACAGGCTTGCCAGGCAGATTTCAACTGTGTCTGCCAGCTCACTTCCTCCTGTGACAGATATCTAAACCCTAAAATACTGCCGACAAGCATGTGATTAACTGTTGGCACAGTATACCTCAATGACACATGAAACAATTACTTTTATCAACTGAAAGTTTACTTTGAACTGTCAAGATATTACTTTTAAAGACTGAAAACGGTCAGGTAAAAAAAAAAAAGTTAGTCTTGGAAATACAGGTTTGAAGATTTCAATGTTGCCACATTTAATAATTGATTTGGTCTTAATTCCTCTCAAGCATCTCAAATCAAGTGAACAGTGTCGTGATATATCCTCTCCCCAGTCTATAGAAATCTGTTTAGCAGCCAGTTAGTGAAAAGCATATTCAAGTTTTGGTTATGTTGCATACAGCAGAAGAAAAACCACTTCCTGTTTTCAGCTCTGCCTCATGCAAATGTGTCAGCATCACTGCACTTCTCTCTCTCATTCCCAACAACAGACTGCTTTGGACACATTAAAAAACACGCACGCAAATAGCACTGCCCATCCTGTCTGTAAAAGAAGTATTTGGACACCGGTATGGCTTCACTGGCGCTTATAATTACTGGCACTCTAATACAGTCTTTGGAGCAAGGATGGCAACTATACCAATAACAAGTACCTGTAGTAGTAATTAGAATAGGGTTATTATAAGATGACCAGGTTGTTATTTTACAGTAAGACATATTATAAAAAGGTGTACCAGATACTTACTTGCTGCTAAAAGCAACTGCAATGGTTTCAATCGCCTTCTCAAAGTCCTTTTTGTCTGCCTCGTTACAGGCCTCATAGTGGAAACCTGAAAAATCCCGACCGTGCATGTGTTCAGGTTTCGGTTATGGTTAGGAATACACTGCAGACCAACATAACTTATACACCTGCGCATCAGTGACATCACACTATTACAACTACAGTATAATACCTAAGGATGTTGGCTTCTAAGATCAGTATAAACTGTGGATGATTAAATCCTGTGACGTTAACGTTACCAAAGCAATTCCTAAAAAATAAAAATAAAAATAAAAAATAGTTGTATATACTGTCCCTGTAGTTACAAAAAACATCCTTCTGTCTACATTTGATTCCATTAATTCCCTGTTCATGACTTAAGGTTTCCCTGCCCCGACTGACCTTTGACCTTGGATATGACATGGCCGGCAGCAGTGAGGATCTCCACGGTGTTTAGCAGGGGGTAGGTGTTAATGACCTGGCGCAGCACCCGCAGGACCTCCCCCAAACACTCATGGGCCACGGGCCGCCGACTCTCTGTGTTACCTGGATCGGGGAGGGGGGGCCGGGGCACATGGTAAATTTTAAATGTTTTATGTTTGTTTCAAAGTTACTTCATTATTGTAATGCAGTTGTGAACCAGGACCACTGTGAAATCGCTCTGGCATCAACTGTCAAAAAAACAAAAAACAAAGGTGTCCTTGATTGCATCAGTAATGGAGAGTTAAGTCAGAAAATGCATCACAACCTGATGGTAATGTTGGACCAAAAATAAAGTGTAATAAATGTGAACTCTGTTTTAAAGGAATAGTTTGACATTTTAGGAAAAAAGCCTTTTCGCTTTCTTGCCAAGAAACCGGCGGAAAATCCAGGAAGTTATGCTCCTGTCCAAGAAACAGTCCAGCACACAACCCACCCCATACTTGCAATTTTATACGGATTAAACAAACAAGATATGATGTGTTAATTAGAGAGCTTTAGAGATGCTGTAGGCGGATTTTGGTCCCTTTAGACAGAGTCAGGATAGCTGTTTCCCCTTGTTTCTAGTCTTTATGCGAAGCTGAAGGGCTACTGGCTCTAGCTTCCCACTCACTGTACAGATATGAGAGTGGTACTGATCTTCTCATCTAACTCTCTGCAAGAAAGCCAATAAACAGATTTCCCAAAATGTGTAACTATTCCTTTTAGTCTCTGGGAGTCTTTGTTTCTGCTGTTGCTCGCAATGGAGACGGCAGAGAGACAGAGAGTCTGAGTGCAGACAGGTCGGGTCACGGCACAGTGTCAGCTCCTCAAGATTTCATGTCACTACTGACATCTCAAGCCTGCATCCTCATTTCCTCCACTCACTCTCTCTCACACACACACACACACACACACACACGCGCAGGTTTCGTAACCTTTTGTCCAATGATGCCACCTACTCCTCTGTATACCCTTTTTCGAATGGAGGCAACTTACTCAGAGGAGGCCAGAGGGCAGCCGGTCCCTCCATCCTCCCACAGTCTGTCTGTAAATGTGTGTCAGAGTGTTTGAGCAGCAGCAGCGGCCAATAAGAACAGCGTGACCTGAACATTGTGCCACAGAGGATGTGGTCTTTTCGACTGTTTTGCAAAACTAGAGATCAGTTTTGGTGCTGTGCTACATCTGCTTTTTGTGGCTGACGAAAGCAAATCACCTTACTCACACTTACTCTTGGTTTTACACAAACAGTTTGAGGCTAAAGAGATCAAGTGTGTAGAAAGGCAAGCGGAGCTCCAGATTAAGGAGCTGTCTGGATTGCATCAGGGAGGACACACGGCCTTAACTCTGATTGTGCTGCAGATTAAGAAGGGGAGGCGTCGGGGCACGGCAATGTAGCCAGCATATCAGAGGAGGAAGTGTGGACGAGGCCGTTCTGTCAGAGGCTATCCATCATGGCTTCCTGTTTAGTAAGCTCACTCTGGGTGGAGAACATGATACAACGGAGCCAGATACCAGCAGACAGAAATACACAAAAATAAAGTTTCTTCTGCCTCGTCTGAACCAGAGATCTCCTCTCTGAAAAAAGCCTTTTCAGCCAGAGTAAATCACCTGATGTAAGACCTTGATGACCCAAGTACTGGTACTGGTATTTACTCTGTGAGGAAAGTATAGCTCTTTTGCTGTCTTAAGCCTCGCTACATCGCACAGGAGGGGAAGAGGAGTGTGTGTACAAGGCTGCAGTAAACAAGAAGCTGGCTTCCTGCTGGAGAAGAGAGTGCGGTCGACTCAGTGGGTGCAGCGGAAACGCAACCCTTCATTTGTAGAGAGGAAGCTCAGAGTTACTTGGTAGCTTGCTTGTGCAGAGTCGTTCTGAACCCCCCCCCCCAATCGTACACGTCATTGAAAAAAACTGATGTCAGACTGACAGGGGCCTTTTGTAGATGTGGATTCCTCATGTAGAAATGTACTGGAGTGTGTAACACAAATGCGGAAATGGGTGACACAAACAGTATTGTTCTTTCCTCAAACTGACAAACTCACATGAACACAGCACAAACCGATGGCGCTAAAGAGAAACAAAGAGACATATTGTCACCAGCGACAAGCTGAAAATCACACCTGGTTACACACACAAGGAGAACTGTGTTTTGTCTCCACAGTGGTGAAAACAAGCATTATGCACTTCAGCTTTGTGATTACAGCATAGGAGGGGGCCCCGGATTCATTTCCCAGGGCGCTCGGTTCAAACCCAAATCAACCCAGAACGCATGTCCTCAAACAAGTTTCTGGAACTTGTAATTTGGCAAAAATGTAGCAGCTCACAAGAGAATCAGGAGCCAAACTGACAGGTGAGCCACTAGAAATTTGGGACCCTCTAAATCATGCAGGTTCCTGTGGGTGGATGTGTGACTGGTGGAAGTTTTCACCTTCTGCCAGCACCACATCCTTCAGTTTCTCCACAGCCTCGGCGAAGCGTACCACGTCCCTCAGCAGGGCCGGGATGTCTTCAACTTCAATGGCTGTGCTCTCCGGACTCTCAGACGGAGGAGTTGGGGTCAAGGCCCCTTTCCCCTGGCCTTTAGTGAACACCCATGACTGGAGCGGGAACCCTGAGGAGACACGGAGCACCTTGTTCAGCAAATACGCATTTCGCATCCAGATAAGTGGAGAACTGACAGAGAATTAATCAACAACGATTTTGCTAAAAATCATTAAAAAAAAAAAAAAAAAAGTTTAACATTTTTCTGTTTCTTATTTTTAAAGGAATAGTTCCACAAATATGCCTTCTAGCAGAGATTTAGCTAGATGAGGAGATCAATACAACTCTCATGTGCGTCAGTTAAATATGAGGCTACAGCCAGGACTCAGTTAGCTTAGCCTAGCACAAAGACTTGTAGCATCCAGCAACTTCGTGGAGTCTCAGCTGGTTGCCCCATAAATGGCAAATTATTTTTTAATCATTTTTATGCTTTGGTATTTGTTAGGATTGAGCAAAGAAGAATAACGTGTTATTTAGTTGAGCTTTAGAGGCGCTAGTTGGCTGATTTTGTTCCCTTTAGACAGAACCAGGCTAGCCGTTTCCCCTTGTTTCCAGTCTTTCTGCTAAACTAAGTGTGGTATCAATCTTCTCTTGATTAAGGGGAGTTCCCAAATTGTCAAACTATTGCTTTTGTCTGTTTTATATCACTGGGAATTGAATGTCTTTGAATTTCAGACTGTTGGTTAGATAAATCAAATAATCTGAAAGATGTCGCCTCGGGCTCCGGGATGCTGGGAGGAGCATTTTTCATTGCATTTGGAACTTTTGGAGACTAAATTATTTATTGAAAAAACACTGTTGAGTTGCATACCTACTCCAGATTACCCATTTTTACACTCTGAATTTTTTTCATTTACACTTTAAAAAGCTAAGAATAAAATATTTGCTTGCTAAACTTCAGGTACGTAGAAGCTGTGCGCAATATTTTGTGCACAGTATGTGTGACGCCTGTCTCCTGATTTTGTTCTGTTTCTGCTCAGGTGCAGAAGTGACGGGTCATACACAACAGACGTGTCACTAACAGGTGCCAATGTGACTGAGCCAGACCTGCAGCGCTGGCGTGTCTGCTCAGTGCGGTCGGTCTCTTCAGGGTGGACACAGGAGACGGGCAGCCCATCCCTTGCATCGGCGTCAGCTTGCTGTGCTGGGTGCCCGGGGTACCCGAGCAGGACATGGAGGGGTCCTGGAGCCCCGCAGAGGCTTGGGTGAGCGTTGAAGAGGAGGAAGAGGATAAGGGGGAAGAGGAGAGGGTGACGTCGCCTGCATCTTTCCGAGGCTGCTCCTGGAGGATGGAGAGCTGGGAGGGAACAGGAAGAGCGAAAAAAAAGGTCAAGACAGGATTTATGCCTTCCAGCAGGTCCTGAACAGCATGAAGACGGCAATGTGACACCTCATTGCTTTTGCAGCCTTAAACATTAGCAGTGCCGTTGTTGGTAAACACACATGAAGACTTTCACAAGATCCTGTGTTGTGTTGTGCAACACTTCCTGGCTCCAAGCAGTTGTCGGGTGTGGCAAACTGAGCGGAGCGTAGAATAACAGAAATGCCACTTACTGTTTGGAATAAGAACAGTGACATTTTCAGAGGTAGAAATGACCCTCATCTGCCTAGAAAATTCACTGAATTTTTTTTTATTTTTTATTTATTTTTTTTTCCCTGGTTAGGGCATCTCACTTCTCCAGTTATGGCAGACTTAGACTACAGCTGGTGCCTCGCAGTTTTTGGGCCTGACGTGCATCTCCAGCAAAGCCAAGCAACACCACTCACTACTTCAATAAAATAAAATTCTGCTTTGTGTCGCAAATAAATTCCGACACAAAGCAGAATAGCATCCCTGTACATTTGCTGTTTGTGTTGCATACACAAGCTCGTCACACACACACATACCTGTTTGAGCCATACGTTGTGCTTGTTGGGCAGTATGTCGAGCCTCTCCTTGCCTTTCAGCTCGGCTTTCTTAACTCTCTGGCTCATAGAGTAAGGGTTGTAGCTACTTTTACCACCACGTTTCAGCATGCTCCTTCCCCCTACAGCTTTGTCCCCATTCTAACTACGCACAAGTCAGCTTCTGAAACCGATCTCGCAAGAGCATTCACACTCACACACCCCGGCCTGCCACTGCTTTAAGGGTAAAAAACCCCACACAAGATTTACTTCCTATGAGCCAGATATGAATCAGTATGCCGTCAGGTACACACACACACACACACCCAAACACACACACACAATTATCTCAATATTCAACCCTTTTGTACTGAACCATCGAGAATTTTAATAGCAGTTTCACACCCTGATCACACTGGTCTCATTAATGCTAAAAAAAAAAAAACCTGATCAGAGTATTTACATCTGGTTTAAGTAGAGTTTACACACACACACACACACACGCACACACACACATACACATACACATACTATAAACCCTGGTCGGGAGCCCCTCTCTCTGCATCTCCGTCCTCTCCAACTGAAGGTCATCTGACACACACACACACACACACACACCAGGGGCAGAAACCAGAAGTGATGCTGCTACTCACTGACGGTGCACTGCTCTGCGGCCCGGGGCTTCCTGCTCGGCTCTTCTTGGAGATGGACGGCGTCTTGATCAGCTCCCGCTTCTTCCGGAAAATCTTCAGCGTGCCTTTCCCGTCCATCCCGACTTCTTTGAGTTTCACGCACAGCCCCCCCACCCACCCCCCGACTCGCCACTTGGGTGCTCTGCCGCCGTCGCTCAGCGGGAACGCGGTGCCATCCAGGCCGACCTTCAGCCACGGCAACTGTCTGTCTGTCTCCCTCCTCCTGCTGTCACACATCGAGCCGCGCAGGCTCACTGACTGAGAGACAGACAGCTCGCCGCAAACCGTCTGTGCGCGTCGGTTCGGGTGTCGTCAGGGGGAGGACGCAGAGAAAGGGGAAACTCTACCCCCCCGTCTTTTTTTTCTTCTTCTCTCAAGGTTTTGGGATGTTTGACTCCGCTTGAATTACACCCAAGGAACTCTGTCATAGAACTGAAACTCTGATTTGAATAAACAAAATGTTTTTTCTTTTCTTTTCTTTTTTTTTTTTTTTAAAAGGACGGACTGAGAAAACGAGAATTCACCGCGTCGCTGAGGCAAACAGACGCAAACAGCCGTGTTCGCCCTGTTCGGCTTCACAGAAATCAAGCCTCCGCCACGCACACGTGTGTTTTCACCGTGTGACCCGCGGCTCTCGATGGCACACTTCCGCCTCCCCGTGCACCTGCAGCGGGCAGAAAATTAAAAGCACCTACATGCTCATCACGCAGTCACACGCGGCCCCGTCTCCTCATTTGCCCCCTTAAGGAGGCAAAGGAAGGTCTTAAAACGACTTGATTCTTATATGCGACTTTGGTCACCGCCGAATCCCCGATGTTGACGTTGAAATACCTCTGATTTTGAAGCACTGAAATACTTTTCCTCCGACTTTATGTGGTTTGAGGCTCCCTCTTTGCAATGACCAGTTACCGAGTTCATAACAAGAAAAAAACGAGGATTATTCAAACCACATAAATTGTATATAGATGGTTTTCAACCTAAAAACATCAAAGACATTTAAACTCATTTAAATGTTACAATAATAAACCATGAATGTACTTTTTAATTATATTGGCTTTGAAATGATCGAACTCAGGTCTGTACATCTGGCTCCTCTGCGCACTCCAGAGGCCTTGGACCATGATCTGATAGTGGTGAAGCATGGATTAACCCTGCTTCACCCTGCAATTATTACCATCCTGTGTGTCACATTGTTCTAAAATCTCACTGTCTGTAACGAGACAAAACATTTTCACATCCCTTACTTTTCTGTCTCATTTGAGTGATTATCGGCGATGTGGGTTGAATTTATTTATGTGAAAAGCTGGTAAAAATTCAAACACAACATCGGAGACATTTATGGACTTTTGCCATTTTGTATGATTGAACAAACACACTTTTGAAATCAGCAAAACACTTTAATGTAGAAAAGGTTGTTAAAGAGGCATTCAAATATTTCACAAGTGTCCTGGCCTATGTCCATAAAAAGAGACTCATTTAGTTTCTAATACAACTAGAATTTGTTGATATGTTTCATGCAATAGCAATAACAAAGAGCAAACTGATTTGTTTCAAATAGGCTTATTTAAATAAACATCTGAAAAGAAATCAGGCACTTTGATCTTAACATTAATCTGAGAACCTTTTTTTAGATGTTAAAAACTCATAGTAAAAGGTTGTAGTAATTCTGAACACTGCAGTTTCTACTATCGCACACCTGAACAGGGCCCTAGAGCAGGCCGATCAACATCTTCAGATAAAACCAACTAAATACTCCAAGAAACGAGTTTCTTAGGGGAGTGAAACTGTTTCTATGTCCCGTACAACTCCGGTTTTAATCCTCGATGTGTCTAGAGTTCTGTTGCAGGACCCCATTCAATGTCATCGTCTTCATCCTCATCATCCTCCGAGCTGTCGCTGCCTCGGATCTGCGTGCGTCTGAACTGGACCGCTTGGTGATGATGCGCTAGCCTGTTGAGGAGCAGAAGAGAGGTGTCAAAATGAGCGCAGAGCGTCGGTCTGGTCAAACCCCCGCCACTCCCATAAACCCACAGACTTACACGATGAAGTGAGGGCCTTTCTTTTCCTCCGGCTGTGCCTGTGGCTCTGCCGAGCGAGCCTAGAAGAGAGGACATCATGAAGAAGGGGTTTGAATCTTACTGCAAACACTTACAGCATAACTTATCTTAGTTTCACAGAGATTCTTGGGTGACCTTAAGACTATTTTGGCGATTCTGGATTTTTAAACATATTTACTACAAATCACGTATCCTTGTACAATAATGACGACCATTTTCCAAAGCAGTTACTGTTAAAATGATTAACTTCCAGGCAGCCGCTGGTTGCATTAGGAAAAGTGAAGTAACAGACAGAGACTTGAAACCTGCCTAAACAGTAAACATTTACCATAATCTTTATGTTTGGGTTGAAGAGCTAGATTTTTGTTCTGTGGTAATAACACAGCTTTAAATGCTCCAGTCACCCATTGCTGGTGCATTCACTTGTTGATTGGAAAATCGTACACTGGAATTCTCAAAAAGAGTAGACTGTTAAATGAGGGGAAAAAAAAAAAAGAATTTAAAAACAAAATGTAAATTCAGTAGCTTTTGGGGTTAAAAAAAAAAAGGTAGTGTTTGGTAGCCAACACTCACACTGTGATGTTTTTCCAGTAGCATTTATAATACGCAGTACAAACACAGTAATGTAAAATACATTGCGGCTGCAACTAACAATTATTTTCATTATCGATTAATCTGCAGATTATTTTCTAAAATACTTGATCAATTGTTTGGTCTCTAAAGTATCAGAAAATTGTGAAAAATGTCCATCACAATTTCCCAAAGTGAAAGTTTCCATATTTCAATAGCCTGTTTTTGTTCGATAAAAATATTCAGAAAACAATCAACAAATACTCACTGTTGATGATTACTTTTGATTGACTGACTAATTGATTCATCAATTAATTGTTTTGGCTCTAAAGATCACTTGATTTAATGGGTTTACACATGCAAAAACACAGGTATGTTCCTTTAACTGAGAGCAACATTTTCTTTACCTGCTGTAATTTCTCTTCAATAGCAGACAGGCTGGTGTGTTGTGGGCTCTCAGGCAGCACCTCAGCATATGAGGGCTCAGTCACAGAGTGCCGAGTGGAGGGGTCGGGGGCTATAAAATCCGGAGGTCCGTCTGATGGAGTGGTGGGCTCAATAACATCAAGAGCGCTGAAGTCTGAGTCTGTAAAACTGCGATGAGAGGGGTCCTCCTCCTCAGCAGCGCTGTGAGGTGGGCTGTAATCCCGGCGGGTGGATCTGGGCTCAGGTACGTGCATTAAAGGTGGGATTTCTCTGAGGGAGTACCTGTCAGCGTGAGGCTCGGGGTCCGTGGGGTCCATGGTGGGGCTGTGGTGCCCGGAGGCCGGCTCCGATGATCGGGCCAAAGCGGCTCCTGCTACCCTGGTGCCTCGTGGGGGTCTGGCTGCCTCCTGTCCGGGATAAGCCTCTTCAAGATCCTCGTTGTCGGTGTAGGCCTCTCCGTCCGTGAAGGCCTCTCCGTCGGTGTCCTCCAGGTCACTAGCAGCACTGAGGTAGTCTGACTGGGTTTGGTCCAGAGCATCCAGGTCCTGCTCTCCACCACTCTCCAACTGGGCAGAGAGAGTAGTCGTATTAGTTTGCCACTGGACAACAGGAGATGTTTAACAAACGGTAAGATAGTTAACACAGTTCCCAGCTCTCTTAAATTAAGCTTTTCGTAAGAAAAAGAGCCTGTGTATACCTACATAAAAAATATATAATATATAAATGAAATATCCACATTAAAGATTTACTCTAATGTAGCAACTTTCACAAGTTTGTAGTTTGACGCATGTCGTGATCCTTTTTGGGCTGAGGAGATGTCCTGATTGTTGGAACCACAAATCACCTCCAAATGAATCACATACTTGAGAAAAATTTTAAAGATGCATCAGTAAATGCAAAGTTGTGAATCTAAATCTTGAAAGCTGACGTTTCTGAATGTTTTTCATGAGATTGTAGCACCATACTTAACTAAAACTGTGAGAGTAGAGGGGTTAAATGTGAAAGAGTCAGACATGGGTGTGTCAGAAGGAGCGGTGTGTCATACCGTGACTTCAGACACCCAGACTGGTTTGGACTGTTGGTGGCGGATCTTATCCTTCAGACTCTCATACCAGACATTGGAACTGGGCTGCAGGTCAATTCGTGCTGGAGAGGAAAGTCCGGAGAAAAACGATGAATATACATTGTAAACTGGTACCACTACAACTGTATCTGTCAGGGATAACCAGGTAAATAAAAGAAACGCACGTCACTACTGTACAGTGTGAAGTCTAAATTGTTGTCAAGTATAACATGTGACATGGAGAGACTTTGTTCATGTGTCATTACCTGAGAACAGGTGGCTGCAGTGTTTCCTCAGCTTGAGGGCCTGTGAGTAAAGGCGCCTGGAGCTCTTGTTGGAGTTGGGGCTGTACCTCTGCCTCATGGCCTTGACTTCCTTGCGGCTGTGAGGGTCCAAGAACAGCACCATCGGGTGGTACTGGATGTAGTTGAGTCGCTCCACTGCAGTGGGCGTGATGTCCAGAAGAGGGTGTTTGTCCTGGGAATACAGAGGAGAGAAAAACACAGGCAAAGAGGGTGTGAGGTGTAGAAAGAACAGAAAAAAGAAAAGGGGATTTTCATGTCGACTGCTGTTTTCTATTTGCTAATTTGAGCTCTGATTGTTACTGCTCACCTTCTCTGCTATTCTCCTCACAGTGTCCAGTTTAATAACTGTGGAGCCGCTGTCTCCTGCTCCACTGCGAGGAACCATTTCTACCATAATGCAACAGGAAAAAAAGAAATGTTTAATATAAACAGAATATCAGGAGAATAAGCGATAGGGATAGGGAAGACATTACTTGAACTTGAGAATCAGGTCAAAAAGCGACAAAAAGAAGAAACCAACCTGCCAACTCATATTCATCAGGCATCTCTCTGGCCAGCTTCTCCATGGCAATGTCGTTAAGAGGACCAAGAATGACAATGGGCCGTTTGAAATTAGCTGCAGACAGAAACGATTCAGGATTATTAAAACTTGCTCGACTAGTTACAGAGGTAGGAGATGACTCTACATGCCACCGTCAGCGTGTGAGGATGAAAAACAACCTTCTCTGAGCAGGACTCTCTCGTAGGCCGGGTATTTGCCCTGAATGGTGAGCTGCAGCAGGTCGTCTCGAGACCGACGGATGTTCTTTTCGTTCTTTTTGTTCCCTCTGAGCCCCCGTAGTTTCCAGAACTCAGCTCTCGGCCCCGACACCTGCCTCTCTCCACTCGGCCGCTGTGCCTGCTCGATGCTGGCCAGCGTCTCAGCCCTACAGGAGATAAATTACGGATATAAAAACTCAGTTATGGTTCTTGCTGAAACTAAAGATAATCGAAATTTCTTTTCGTCTCCTCCTGACCTGGTCTGGTTGGGGATGGTGCCTTTATCCATCTCGTGCAGGTCGTTCCCCATGCGGATGGCCAACCAGTTGCCCAACTTCCCGCGGTGCATTGTGTCGACCACCCTGAACACCTCTCCTCTGGTGAAGCTCAGGCCAATGGGGCCGTCTGCTTCGTGGTCGAAGTGGGTACGGATGTAGAAGTTGTCTCCCAGGTTGGACTTGATGATCTTCTTATAAACTGAAGAGATAATAAATTTAGGATTGAAAGATTCTGTCAAGACTCAAAGGAAGTCATCCTACGATCAGTTTTAGGCTTGACTTACGGTCCATCTTGTTTTGAGTGCAAATTTCCACATGTTCTCCTTTCTTGATGTTCAGGAGGAAGTTGGCCGCCTCTTCACGTGTGAAATGGCCAAAATCAACTTTATTTACCTGGAAAAAAAAAAAAGAAAAAAAGACATCTGTTAAAATAGTGTGAGGGGTAAGACGTTTTATCTCAAGCTGTTTTATATCCTAAAGGACCTTTGAATACTTAAAAAACTGTAAGAAGACATTTAACAGTTGACTTTTTCACATTACTGTCACAGGGAGCCCACTGCATTCAGACTTCCATTATCCAGAACAACAAGATCCAGTCGTAACAACTAAAATAAATCTGTTTATTTAACTGTGACTGTTTCAGCACAGAAATGTTTTTTTTTTTTTTTGCTGACCTGTCATATTTTTGGCAGACTGATGCAAACTCTCCACAATCTTGAAAATCAGCTGACCTTCCAAAATAGGGGTTACTATTGAGCTTTAAATAGGGCAAAGTTTTTCTGGTTCTAGAAGCTGAAATAAATATTAACCTCTTTACTTTCATTACTGTTTTAGCTATAAGTGGTAATAATAAACTAATGAAGTCCAAGCTGAAGTATAGTGCCAGTATCTCACCTGCATAATCTGGTCTCCCTCTTTCATTCCCTGGTCATACGCAGGGCTGTTTGGCTGCACTCCACCTACAAAGATGCCGACATCGTTGCCCCCCACAAGCCTCAGGCCTACGCTGCCCTCCTTCACAAACGACACGGTGTGCACGTCAGAGCTGTACCTGAGAGAGTCCGACAGCCAGAAGAGGCGAGCAAAGGAATTCGATTGTGGTTCAATTACCGTGGCAGTGGCTCAAAGATGAAGAAAAAGACCTTGGTAAATGAACATTAACTCACCCTGGATTAGGTGATGGGTAAGAATCTGGAGGTAAGGAGTAGATGGGCTCTTCTGCAGTCTTGGCTGGAAGAGATATGGAAATTGTGAGACTCTTAATTTCATTAACACTTTGGCTGTGTAATTAATTGCTTATTTAGTTGATAAAATGTCTAAAATAACCAACAAACTATACCAGCAGAGTTCAAAATGATACCTTAAAATCTGAATTTAACACTAAATCCATTTTTTGATTATGTGCACTCACTTTATTACACTATCTATTGATCCCTGGTCCCATTTTATAGCATTTATTACAACAAAAGTTATTTTTCCTTTTTCCAGAGTAAAATCTCTCCACTTGACCCCCCCCCCAAAAAAAAAAATTTGTGAAAAATCTGTAATGTACCCTTTGACTCTGACCCCAAAGCTAAGAGGCAGCGTCACATTCACCAAATTTGGCAATTTCTCTTGATGAATTACGAAACAGTTCAGCGATAATCGCAACTGCATACCATTACTGAAACAATTCAACAGTTATCAAACTTGGAACTTAATTTTCTGTCATTTGACTTATCAGATCACTGCTGGTGTTGAGCCTTACAGTAGAGTGGTGGGTTGCTCTTCACTGAAATGCCGGACCTGAGGGTGCCAGTTCCATTAGCAGCACGAGGAACACTGCGAGGAGGAGAGGACACGATGTGATGTTCGCGTAACAACGTGTCTACAACTGTGCTAGAGGCAAGGTCCCGATGAAGGAGAAAATTTACAATAGCAAGAAGCAAGTTTCCATGTAAGCATATTTCTGATTATTGTCTGATATGCTCTACCATTTGTTTGTCTGATGAAGTGAATAATATCATTGTGTACCTGTGGTGGCTTACGTCCCGCTCAGAGCTTCCAGACCTCCTGAGATGTGAAAGCTGGTCTGACTCTGAGGAATCTGAGTGAAATATAGAGACGACGGGGAGTGTGGTCAGGGCCAACTCTGGCCTTTTTGCTTTACAAGGTTAGATGACAATGAAAAGGAGGGGAGGATGAGGATAAGAGTGTGCCACACAGGATAGTAAACTGACCATCGGGAGGTGGTCTGGTGGGTGATGGGACACGACGAGGCGGCTCCTGCTTCACAGCGACTGAAGTGGACTTCATCTCAGGAATGACTCTGAGAAATTGGAATAAAGATAAATGTAAAGAACTACCATATGTCTTTTGACCTTTTTTGTCATCTTATCGTACAATAACAATAAAACAGAATAATCATCATTGATTTAAGTGTGAAATGTGACATAGTCAGATCAAATGTCTTATGTTGTTTTTGTGTGTCTGCAGCTAAACTGTTCAACTGAAACAATATGTGATGCAATCCTTTCCGGGAGTCATGTCAGGTTGTGCATTAGTGTGTGCAGAGTGTTTTACAATGTGACAACACGCGTGTGTGTGTGTGTGTGTGTGTGTGTGTGTGTGTGTGTGTGTGTGTGTGTGAGAGAGAGAAGCAGATTAGTCAATCAGACATCCAGTCAGTATCATTTTATACATCTCCAAAGTGAAGCATTTCTCTACTGTCTATTCTGCACCAAACAGGATCAGGAGTTTCATTCTACATCCAGTTAAATACACTGCTTTTAATCTCTTGAGTTCGTCTCTCTCGGCGAGTGACTAACGTGAACTGACAGACTCCCTGAACAACACTTTCTTCTGATAATCTACTATTGAAACTGTACAGTGACAGATATTTAAGACCAATGAGGTGAAAAACTTCAGTTGATTATCAGCAAATATTTAACAAACTACAGGTATATTATTTGATCTGTCCATATTCTGATCGTACACCTGTTTAGGTTACTATCAATAGACAGCAGATTTACTGTCAACAGCGTAGGTTGAGGTTAAATTTAGGCCATCTGATGTACTTGGTAAAGTTTAGAGTTACATTTCTGGTTAGTTCCACATGTCAGGTTTATAGTTTGTGGTTATGAGAAAGTAAGCCGATGTTATGAAACTTTTCAATATGAGCGCTTGGGAATCGACTATTGGTTGGTTGAATGCTGGTAAACTTATCTGTTGGAACAAATCTTACCATCAGACACCTCATATGTAGTAGACAGGCAACATCTGATGTATGACAATGTGTCTCTCACCTGTATCTGTTGTTGACTGTGTTGGAGTTTCCGCTGTCTGTAGACTCCCTGCGAGGGACAGATGCGTAACTGGCCTCTGATTCAGACTCTGAAGGAGCTGTCAAGACCAATAAACAAAGGCTGTCATTGTGAAAGGCTTTTACAAAAAAAAACATGTCACACTTCAATACATTGTTTTGGGTTAATTTAGCTGGAAATTAATCGGCCAGTGGCTAAAAAAAAAAATGTAGATGACTGTTGGTAATAATACATTATTAAGAAAATACCCTTTTGTATTCAAGCCACAGAATATAAGTTTCAACTTTTGTCAAATGACAAATATTTGATTTTGTCACACAACTGTTTAAAATCAAACAAGAAAACACACAAGCTCCCTCCACAACTTTTCATAAAGCTTACTACAAACACAGACAGACACTTCAGCGGAAACATCTGTACACATGGTACCTTTCTGTGGCGGATTGCTGGCAGTGACACTGGTGGCGCTCCATCGTGGCGGCTCCACCTGGGGCTGCGCGGCAACATCTGGCCGCACTCTGGAAGAGAAGAGAGGGAGGTGGGAGTGAGGGAGGAGGAAGACAACAAATCTCAGTTATGTCTTGAGAGGGGGGGGGCCCGTGGCTAATATGATGATTATTGCTGAGAGCATTGGACTGAAATGTTGAATATTCACCTTAGTATCTCTGAGGGAAGCTCTCTCTGACGGTTAACTGCTTTGTGACTGATCGAAATGAGCCATTCAGAGGCATTAGTTGTCTTGTTTAATCTTGTTTGGTCATGTTTACTATGAATTTTTAAACACGCTGAATAAAACATGCAGATTTGCAGGGAATGGTCAGTACATTGGGGACTTTTTTACAGATGTATGATTGAAATACTGTTGCTTCATTGGTAAGTTTCCTCTTTTAAATCAACACTTAGCCACATACAGGAGAGGGACTTGTTCAGTGAAAGTCACTTTTATTTCATTGGTTAACAAAATGTCCACACAAACACTTGGTACACAGTCAAAAACAGAAATCAAGCAAAATAAAAGGCTACAAAATTAGGCTTTAAGGAACAAAATGAGCAAAACAACAGAAATCACACGACAGAAAGGGTCAATTTAAGGTCTAAAGGTAAATAAAAAAGGTATGATTAGCTAATGTTAATTACGGCAAAGGCGCACACAGTCTGCTCAGTTTCCAGTCCATGAGATCTTGTTGGGTTTCAGGAGGGGGGTGGGGGTGGGGGTTGGAGTTTGGGGTTGGGCGGACCTTCATCTGTACCTGTATCTGCTGAGGGAGTCTTGACTGTATGAGGTGCTCTGCCTCTGAGGAGGCGCCGAGCTGCCGTCTGACTCGGAATCAGAGTCTGAGAAGAGAACAACAGTCAAGAACAAGATATGGTAGATTTAAAATTGCAGCATAAAATGGTAAGTGTTGTTTGTGATAATATTTATCATAACATAATGTTTTTTGTCCTCTGCAAAAGTATAAGCTGATACATAAAGTATTTTTATCATTTATAAATCTTTACAACATTCATTTTGAAACATGTAAGAGTTAAACCAAACATGATTTCATGATTATGGTGAACTGACCCTAATATGTTTGTATAAATAACTCCAACTATAGTCAGGTAATTGCCAGCTTCTATCATCCTGTGCTGCCCGTTCTACTGCATATGTATCATGATGTCAAATATCCAAAAAAATCTTTATCTTCTCTGCAATAGGAGTCATAAACATAGAAATAGTGTAGAGAAACACTGCCATGACTCATACCCCGAGTATAAAACAATAACCGATCATTTCCATCATGGTTTAAAAATGCTGCACCAAGCAACTTACATATTTTGCTCTGGCTTTAGCTTTATTTGAGGGTTGACACCTGTTTATCAGCAAATACTGAAAGATTAAGCAACGAGGTGTCAGACAAAGTACTGACGAGGTGTCAGACAAAGAATCGGATGTGTACCATCACAAGGAAGTTGGATTGTTTTTGTGTGTGTGTGAGCGTGCGTGCTGACCCGGGGGCGGGACTCTGACAGGCGAGTTGACCCTCCTTGGTGGCTCCTTGCGAACATTGATGGGAGAAGCTCTCATGCCTGGGTGGGGCAGATCAGGGAGAACTCTGCAGGGAAAAACAAGAAAACAGAAGAAAACACAGTTAGAAAATAATCCGGTGGGACGAAAAAATGTCGAAAACTCTTTGGACTATTGACTGGAGAGATATCATCATGCTGTTAATCAGGATTATGTATCACAAAGATCTTTAATTTAAGCTTGGAGTTGAATAAAGCACTGTCTTTACTTGTATCTGCTGTCTGGCCGCGAGCTCTCTCGGACTGGAGGAAGGGAAGCGCTGTGGTCAGAGTCCGACTCCGACACCGGCCTGCGGGGCCGCGAGGAAGGGGAGGAAGAGCGAGAGGTGGTCCAGTTGTGTACTACAGGAGAGGACCGGGGGTTGGGGAGGGTGGACAAACCGGAGAAAGCTCTGCAGAAAGAGCAAAACAAAAAGTTATCTAGTAACACCTTACTGTTGCCTTTACATGCACATAAACAATCTGGAAATTGTCGGCTCTCGACCTGATTATGTTTATTGACCTATCATTGTGAATTTAGGTTTTCTTGTCTAAATTAAGGGAATTAAGAAAAAACAGTAATCATAGCTGCTTTACTGATGGAGAAACCTGATTTCTTGGCTGCTTTGACACAAAATAGCTATGCTATGTTGCGAGATTATCAAATAAAAATAATAACCCTGGTATTATTGCTAGAAAAGGTAATAAAAATTCTACCTAACAATTCTTTAATCAAAATGATTTTATTTGATCTGTCCAACAGTCAAATTATCATTCATTTTGAATGTTTCTTCATTCATTAATTTTGCGTTTAAAATCTAAATATATACCATAAATGTGCTGTCCAGTCACAGAGTCTGATTAACATTTTGTCATCGTTAAAAAAATAAAACTGAACTGACTTGTATTTGCCAGGCTGATCCCTCATGTCAGGACTGTCTTTGTCTCTCCTGACGGGAGGAGGAGAGGCGCTGCGATCAGACTCCGACTCCGATGGAGCTGAAGAAACAACAATCATTAACAAACATCATCTCTGTCCAACTGTGTATTTAGATCTACATGTTTTGTATTTCAGTCTCAATGTTTTCCAGCAGCTACACAAACATCAAACCTTTCTTAACACGTTACCAGAATGAGTAAATGTTAATGTTGCATTTTTTCTGAGAGGCTGTAAATAACTTCTACAGGTAACGCCTGCACTCAGTGTTTGTCTGAGTATGTGATCAACGACCTGTGTGTATTTCTGGTGTGAGTGAGCGATCCTCTGCAGGACTGACCTCTGCGAGAGGCGTAGGGTCTTGCAGGAGGCCGAGTCAAGGTGGAGCGCACAGGTGATGAATCCCGAGACTTTGATGGAGGAGGTTCAGCTCTCGTTCTAGATTTAAAAAAAAAAAAAAAAAAAAAAAGGGAAAAAGAAAATCAATTAAATTCAGATTTTGCTGCTTTACATCATGAGCTGAAAGATTCTCATATTTGTTTAAACACCACTAACTACAGCCTAAATTATTGTATTACTGTTACCGTCTTTGTTTGCTTTACACATATACTGTGACGTTATTTATGGGCCAAGATGATGAGGACTGGTCATACTGAGTTAATGAAAAACACAAACTACTACCTATTAAAATCAAATCCCTGTGTAAAGGCTGAGGAGACAGCAGGTGGCTTGGTGGGTAGAAAATGTAACTAACATGTCAGTGGTGAGACGGGCTTTGGGTTTATCTCAGACAGACTAAGATGAATCCCTACCCAGGTGTACAACCACTTCTTCTACTAGAGGTTTATTCACTTTATCAGGTGTTGGGGTAGGTGTGACATGTACCTGCGGGTCCGTTTCTCTCTGGTGGGTGGACGAGATGTTCTGTGAGTGGGCATGTCTGCATCAATGTCTGAAATGTCTGGTGGGAAACAGAACAGAACAATCATTGGTCCTAACCCTTAATCAATGATTCCTCTATTTACTCTGTCATTCACGTCATTACCTCTTCTCTTACACAGTAAGAGTAATTCAGAGCCGCCTTTACTTTCACCTCCGCCCGTGACGCTCACATTTACTACCCCACCTTTCCCCCTCTCCCTCCCTCACCATCGAATTCGGAGCTGCTGTCTCGGCGGCGGTCATCCTCACTGTTGGGGGCGCTGTCCTCCACCTCTGGGATGCTGACCAGGAACTTGCGGTTGTCCCTGAGGACCGTCATGGTCAGTTTGCCCCTGCTCTTCTCCACCAGGTGCTTTGTCTCCAGCAGGGACAGATTCTCAGTCGTCATTCCATTGATCTGGTAAAAGGAAACAAACTGATTAACACAAACTGAGGATTACATTTGTTCATATGTTATTGATGAATTCTGACAGTTTCCAGTTTTTTGTAACAGTTGTAGCTTTAAAAAATAACACAGAAGATGTACTGAATACGATGGTTTCAGATTGATTATCTAATTCCCACCTTGAGAATGAGGTCTCCCTCCTGCAGTGTGCCTTCCTTTGCAGCCAGGCCTGTGTCTGTCATGTGCTTGATAAAGATCTGACTGCCCAGCTTCAATCCATACTCTGCAGAAAAAGGAAGACAACAAGACTCCAGACTGAAATCAGCACTTCAGAAAAGCAGAGAGCTGTGGATTATCTTTGTCTAAAAACTTTTAAACCCCGAGCTTCATTTTTTTTTTCTGTAATGCAGTAAAGATCTCTCCACGAGCACTTCAGAGCAAACAAACTTAGGTTTCTTTCCTCAGTTCCCGAAAGTCTTACCATCTGTGATTTTCTTTTTAACCAGAGTAGTTCTGATGGGTTTTTCTGCAACGTCCTGGTGTGGCAGCCTCTTGTAACCCGATGACATTAACGGCAGAGCGTTTCCGTGCCCGTTACGATCAGGCGTGGCGCTGCGGGCTCGGTACCGACTGACATCTCGGTTGTCGCTGCCGTCAGAGTAGCGTCGTGTTCGTCTGGGAGGGTCGTGGTCCAGCAGGTTGGAGTGGGAGGCAGCCCGAGACGGCCTGGAGGTGGCGGGTATTTGGATCTTGCGAGGGCGTTTCACTGTCTGGAGATGGAAAGATGGAGAGAGCCAAACATTCAAAGACAAGAAGGCAGTAATACACCATAGAGTGGAAATAATTTAGTGGTTTTGGTTGGTGCTTCGGCTCTGTACTCACTATATTTGCAGTCTTGCCACACGATTTCAGGATCTGAATGGTGTAATTAGAGTGGACGTTGTCCATGGACGTTCCATTCACCATGACAATCTGGTCTTTGTTGCTGCAAGAGACAAGGAAACACACGTATGACCCTGGTTCTGTGGTGGGCTCACATACGTCCCAGGTGATTTTACGTATACAATCACAAGGTTGATCATGTGTTTTTTATGTAAACAATGATGTCTTATAAGTTCCTCCAGTCAGGTAAGGATGATGGCAGTCAACTTACAAGAGTCGTCCCATGGCTGGTCCATTTGGCAGCACATCTGACACAACCACAGCTGTATCCCCGTTGTCTGGATGAGGCTTGTCCTTGCCTCCTGATATGGCAAAACCAAACCCCAGCTTGGGATCCTGCCATTATGAAGTAACGAGATTAAAAAAAAAAAAAAATGAGAGAGACAGAAAAAGACAGCAAAGACATGACAGAATAACATAAATGAAGATAAAGAATGCAGTAAAGTAGGTGGGTGGAGCATGAACATGTGTAGGAGATACAGTGGAGAGATAGAGGGCGAAGCAGCACATTCCAGCGGTGTTCAGTATGAACAGCTGGTGCTGTGGGGTGCAGCCGGGCGTGCCGCTTTGAATTCCTGCTGGAGTTTGTGCTGTGAAACATGGTCGAGCTCAAAACCCCACAAGTCCTTCACAATACCCTTGGAAACAATACTGAAGCTGCCTCTGTAGCTGCCATAGAGGCTCGACTTTCACTTCTGTATTTGTGCAGCCACAAAGCGCAGACCAAAGATTATTGGTCTGCGCTTCAAATTTACTTTTGTTTCTCGCCATTTCATGTCAAATTTTTATGTGGGGTAGGAAGATACATCAATATCTTCATCATAACCCCTAACAAACTTATTTCTGAAATAAAACCTTTCATAATTTGATTACTTAACAACCACTTACTTTGTTTAGTGTTATTGTATGTTGCTCCCATATTGTTAACTCCTCCATGCCTGGTTTCTGGAAAGAAAAATCAAAAAAACACATACACAACAGTCATGAGAAGGAGTCTATACTTTAGCCAATGAATATTTAACTTTGACGATATTAAATCATAATTTATTAATTCTATGATGTAATCCAGGTCCTTACGAGGAGGAGAATTGAGCCTGAGCCGAGGAGAAAGACTGTGTATGACTCAACCTGATCTCAGCATGCTCTCACCTGTCTTAATCCTGCCTGACCGGTATGGAGGAGGGGCTACTTAGTGTCTTCCGTGTCCGTGTGTGTGTGTGTGTGACAAAGAAAAACATTACATCCTGACATCTGACAAGCTACAACCGGCAAATGTTTGGCATTTTTGCTTAAAAAAACTATAATTCAAACACATTCGACGGTTGCCAGTTAATTTTCTTTTGACTAATGCTCTAACTGACTAATTGTTGCAGCTGTAGAGACAAATATATTTCTTTTTCCAGTGACACAGACACATTGTGACTGCTCTACATAGCACATTTTTACGTTTGACTCTGTAAACAGTCACAGTCAAATCTCTTGGCCCTGGAGGTTTGTGAAATAGTGGAGCATTTGTAGACAGTCGAGTTCTCAGTGCTATTCTTGTTTTGAAGAATTTAAGTGTTTTCTAAACCACCGCGTAATTTCTTTGAAGATGCTGTGGCCATCTTGGTTATCGGATCCAGAAACTAGGAGCAATAAGGAAACTGGATTTGCTGTTAAATCTCTAACATTTGAACTTTTATGGGTCATTCACTCCTTGATTTCACATTATCAGATTGACTCCAGTACATTGATATGAAATCACCTGAGAAAGAATGTCTCGACGGCATTGTTACATAAACAGTCCTCTAAAATGACAACGTGCCTCTCGTGTTTCTCATTTTCCGCATAATGGCTCTTTTCAAAACCAACCAAACAAAGCGCGGGCTGGCCATGGACGATACTTCATAGCGCAAGGAAGACACCTGCTTAAAATAAGAACGACTCTACATCACTGTCAGAGACAGTACTGTTGTAGTCAAGTGATAAAAAATGTATTAGACATGTATTAGAATTGGCAGTGCAACACAGATCACATCTACAACTGTATAGGAATTCACTGAGCACACACACCAGCCAATGTCAAACATATCATCTAAAAACACAATATGAAACTACCCTTTTTTAAATGAAGTCATGTTTCTTACAGTTGTAGCAATAAAGAAATTAATTAAAATAAAAAATAAAACACTGATCTTTGAGGGGTTAAAATCTCAATTATGATCACCAGAAAAATCTTAACCTCGCTGGTGATTGTAACCAGGGCTGCAAGTGTGCAGTGTGTGACCTGTGAACAGGTGGCTATTTGTTTTACCAAGTTAATCATAAACCAACCTTATTGCTCAAATAAAAGCTGGCAGCGGGTTTTCTGATTGCCTTTTGACCTAAACTGACAAAGACATCTGAAGTCGTGATTGTTTGATACGGTAGTTTTACAGTTAGTTGTAGCCTCAGGGCTTACGTGCCAATAGTGAGCAAAGCAAAAAACACAGCTAACAAGCGAGTGTGGACTGCCCGTGATTCAAAAGATGAACAAATCTGTCAATTTAAAAACACAAGTCAGCGAAAGATAGAATAATCAAGCAGCAGCTAGTTTGCAGAGTCCCTAAATCTCTGTATCCGAAACCAGGATTAGCTGAGGTAGCGACTGACTCAAAGAACTGCACAAACAAAGAGCAAACAAGACTGTAACACAGCTTCATAACTTTTCTACTGAAGAGGACAGCTCTGTCAATATAATGTTGCAACACTCAGCTACTGAAATGACCCATATTCATAAAGATTACTGTAGCTGCAGGACACTTGTGATACAATCGCTTAAACTTTAACTATGGACGTAAGATAGGACCATGTAGCTACACGATGAAAGTCAATGTGAAACAAGCAAAAAGTCCCTATTGAAGTGCACTTCATACTGATCCAAAACTGAGAGTAACGGAAGACAAAAGACCACATGCAAATAGTAGTCATGTCACAAACAAAGTCCTCTAACTATGGAGTTGAATCAGATGTTTATCGAGTCGAAATTAGCTAAAAAAGTAAGAAATGTCAACACAGATAACAAAGTTAGCAGCGACTTTCTGTCTACTGTCTACTGCTCCCTCCCCACTTACCACTTGGTCTTTGAACCTCACTTCCATTTCCCATTGGGATTTCTAAGCTGAGCTTAACACCTGCGGCCTCTGGCGCTCAGTGAACAGCCAGCCCTTTATATTTCATATGGCAACACCAAAAGCCAAACAATCACAGATCCCCCAGTTATCCAACTCCAGTTACTCTCTCCTCAGTTCAGCTTGGCACGGATGGTGGCTTCAGCCCAGAAGAAACCTGATCCTCCTGTTGAAATCATTTGCAATATGACCGGCTGAGGTGTTTTCTCTCTCAGCAGGGAGAGACGGAAAAAAAAAAAGAGAAAAAAAAGGAGAGAACTCACCTGGAGCGCTCCTCCCCCACCCAGCCTTTGCCCACTCTCACAGTCACTCTCTAGCACCCTTTAATAAACATGGATTTAAGATGGGGCTGCACTGCTGTACATAAACCCCCATAGACAGATATCAGAGAAGTGAAGTACCTTAAATGTGACAGGTATTGTAATCACAGAGAGGTATGCGGTCCCTCATTGGTCATTGGCTGAAAACCAACTAGTGTGAGATCATTCCAGATGTAAAAAATCTAATGTTATATACAAAGAAATAGAAGTTAGAAGAAAATGTAATCAATTATTGATCTCTTGTAAGGCAAAGTTCAAAGTTTGCCTCAAGTATGAAAGCATATATTTCTACACTTAAGGTGACATGGTCTGCCACTGTTTTTCCCAACATTATAACAGAAATTACACTGACTCTTGCAATGCAAAGCATTGATGTTTTATACAAAGTTTTATACACACTCCTTGTAATTCACATCAGTTCCCCTATTTTTTCCTTCTTTTTTTAAAATAAATAAACAAAATGAATGAATCCATTAATCATTTAGTCTATAAAACGTCAAATAAAAATTACAATTACCTACTGCAATATGTATGATAAAGCCAAACTGACAGCCGGGAGGGCCACTATTGTTGCAGATATCTTATCCTTCCATTACTGGCATATTGTATATTCAGTTAGGTAAATAAGTATTTGGACAATGAGACAATTTTTGATAATTTTGCCTCCGTACACCACCACAATGGATTTGAAACGAAGCCATCAAGATGTGATTGAAGTGTAGACTTTAAACTTTAATTCAAGGGGTTGAACAAAAATATGAAATTAACCATTTAGGAATTGCAGCCATTCTTATAATCCTTCATTTGCAGAGGCTCAAAACTAATTGGACAAACCAACATAACTATAAATATAAGGATTATTTTTAATACTTGAAAATCCTTTGCAGTCAATGACTGCCTGAAGTTTACAGAGGAAAAATTACGGAAACTGTGTCACAGTCCAAATATTTATGTTTTTCACTGTATATGTTGGTAGATATGCAAAACGAAATTGCAGTAAATAAATCTGTATGTATATTTGACCTTTTTTTTAAGTTTAATATTATTTATGCATTTATATCAAAAATAAATACTAGCAAATTATCCGATGTTTTAACTCATTCATCTCTCAAAAAAAATGTGATGTTCAGACTTCATTTAATAATGATATGAAGCAAATTTAAGCATTCAAATTTTTGCATTTTTTAAGCTGTTACCAGCAAAGATGTGGGACTTTTGCTTTAATTATGAACTATTGACTTCCTGTATTTACACTATTTGATTAATAAACTAACTGTCTCATCAGTACTTATTTGGAAACATCTGGATTTTAACTAAATTAAAAATAAAGTTCTGTGGGCCTGACTAAAGCTCAAACAGAAAACATACATTTGTAATAGTTAACCTGCTAAATGATCTGTGGAGACTGACAAAACCTAAAAAGGTTCTTAAGACATTAACAGCACTCTAGCTATGAAGAGTAACCGCAAACTCATCTAGTGCAATATGAACAAATTAATACGTACAATCATTGTTCTGGTAACATGACCTACTATAAAAAAACAAAACAAAAAAAAACACAGACAGCGCAGGTCGTTAATGCTACAGCACTACGCATCCACTTACAGGCACCACCAGAAGTGGTGGTGGAGGCTCGGGGGGCACAGAGCCAAAGTGCTTCAATAGTTTCATTCGCTGCGTCAGCTTCATGAAAACAGTGTTGTTGTCCTCTTCTGTTAAAAACAACTGCTGACCAACTCAGTCACAGACACCAAAAAACTCCAGATGGGTCAGTAAATGAACTTGTAGTCTGTATCTCAGCCACACACGGTCACTGATACACGTCGGTCAGTCCCCAAAAGACAATCAATCCACAGAAAAACATCACGGCAAGAAGACACCTAAAAATATTCAATTTAAAATCTAGAAAATGAAAAAAAAAAAAAAAACAGCAATAAATTGACATTCAACTGCCTCCAACAGATAGGTCATGTGTCCATCACTCCAATTATATTACTGATGTATCCTCAATTATTCCCTTTCTGACAGGTTCGTACAGGCAAGCAGGTCCACTTGTTCCCCCCTGTCAGTGGTATGCGAGCGTCTTGGCCAACTCTTTCGCACAACACAGCAGCAGCAGCAGGTCCCAGGCTGCTGGCTGAGTTTCAGTCAGCTGGGTGCTATGGTTACGTCCAGGGAATGAGAGCACTGGGGTGTTAATAATTGACGGGGTGTTTGCTACACTATAGGTCTGCTTGCTCTGAGTAAAGTTTCCTGGGTGCCTACACAGACCTTGCTGTGTTTCAGGATCAGGAAATAGCACCGTGGCAACACACAGCTTTGATGGTATCGCTCTTTCATGGTTAACATTTATGCACGCAAAGCATGGGTGTGCTGCAATCTCTCTCTCTGTGTGACCCTGATTATCAGTGCCCTGAGTCGTCAGGACGACAGTCACAGTGACTTGCAGCCAAATTGCTTAGGAGGGAGAACAAAGGGGAGGAGCAGTTATGTACCTCAAGAGTGCACAGGAAGTGATATCAATATTAAACATCTTATTACTCCCTATACCAGAGAACTTTCATACAAAAAATGGCGTCTGTATGATTATTTATAAGTCTGAGAATAAGTGGTGGCTACATATAGTAACAGATGCAAGTCCTTGGCGTGGGTTCAGCCAGGTGGAACAGCTGGCCTCTGGTCAGGCAGGGGCACTGGTGCTGAATTATTAAGTGGTCTGAAGAAAACCGAGCACAGGAAGCAACCACTACTGTTACTAAAACAAACACTTGGCGGAGGTGTGCCCCATCTAGTAGGTTAATAATCTCTCATTCCTGTCTCAGCACTTTAGTCTCTGTAGAACAGAGCCACCTCAGAGGCTGTTCCGTGTTTCTTTTATTTTGAGATAAAGCCACTCCTGCTGGCCTACAAACATGCAAACTACCAACCCTCAACTCCAGAGCACCTTGTTCCACTACGGGTGTGAGAAGAGCTAAACTTTGGGCTCCACTATAAATACAGAGGCCTACTTCTAGTGTGAGGCATAACTGGAATTCTTCAACAGTGCATCGTTCAAACAAGCCACGCTGATAAATATTAATGACTGAGAGAGGCATTAAGCCTTGAATGGACTTCAACACACTGTGGTTAGTGGTTAATGAGGAAGAGCAAAGCTTCTTTGTGTAAATATCGAGCTTTGGAGGACAAATACTCCAGAGGTTTACAGAGCCCACAGAGTGGCTGTAATTACACAGGCCAGAGGCTTTGTAGTCCCCAATCATGGTGGAGTTGCTCACTGCATGTACTGTCAACAGTGTTTAAGTACTGCAAGCACCCACTTCACAACCTACCTTGACTCCCATTCAGATTTCTTCACATGGGTTATGAGAAAATACAGACAGACAGACAGACAGACAGACAGACAGACAGACACACACACACACACACACACACACACACACACACACACACTAAGGAATACCGATTCACTCTCTTTCTCATTCAATCTGAAAATCAAAAAGATAAAGAAATCAGATACAAATGCAAAAAGTCTTGTGTGTGTGGCGTTGTTAAAGCAAAACCAAACTGGCCTGTGAAATGTAAAACTAGGCAACAACTTGGACTGTGTAAGCTACCTGTAGGGTTGTTAACAACCTCAAGCACGTAACCTTCACCTGTCAAATTAGCAAATGCCTGTTTTGTTAATAAATGTTAACAGAAATAAATAAATCAGTGTCTTGAAGAATATACTTAAGGTTGAGTGATATGACGTGACATACTGGCGATGGTATACACCACTGGAGATTTTGCCACACAGTTTGTACAGAGGTATCCATCCCATTAATATCTGTAAGCGTACTTGGCCATTGTGTGCCACGCTTCTCATCAATAAGAAGGGCTGCTTTACAGCAATATTGTCGTTTATATGTCACCAGTGTGATGAAGTACTTAGATTTGCTGGAACAGCCAAACAGACATTTCTCTCTGGTTATTCTTTCCGTTAACATTTCCTCTTTTGATTTTTGTGAAAGCGCTTGATCAATGACATATTATGAAATAGAGAATTTTATCTATGTCACCACCACACACACACACACACACACACACACACACACACACACACACACACACAGCGCTTCAAGGAGCTTTGATGGCAGATGATGCAGGTGATGGTTCTTGACAGAAACCTTCAGCAATGATCAAAACATTTCACTTAATTCAGGAAGTAAATTTGTAAAATCCACAGATACCCGACTCGAGGCCAGAATCTGTCACGGGGCACTTTTCAGAACAGCACGCAAGACCATTATACTCAACGCACTGGGTCATCCTCAGTCAGAGAGTGGATCGGCAAGTACACTGACTGGGGTCAAGGCGAAGGAAGACGCAGCTGTTTGGGAATGCAGAGTCGAAACTATTGTGAAACTCCCTGGCAGGCAGATAGAAACTTGCAAATGTGGCAGAACCAGTAAGGTGAGGATGAGGAAAGTGGGGCTTGGGGCTTGAAGCTGCCCCCAACACACACACACACACACACGCACACACACACACACACACACACACACACACACACACACACACACACCCACAAACATGCTATAGCTACCTGACTGATTCCAAATTATTTCAACCACAGACCAAAATATGTCATTTAAAAAACCACCCGCCATGATAACAACCACAGCTGATGTATAGGCCCATGCATACTCAAAGAAAACTCAGGGGAAAGGAATAGGTGATGACACTATTAGGCTTTTAGTTCTGTAAACGTCCAGTCTTAAGCTATAGGCCTTTAAATGCTCAAAGCTAACGCCGTGGCTAGCTTAAATCTTATATAGGTGAGGTTACAGCTGCCTGACTTACACAAAAATCCTGTTTTCTTTGAAATTACTTGGTTTTCACTTGTTTAAACGTTTCTCTTCAGCCCCCCCACCCCCCACCAGGAAACCTTTGACAGACGTGAAGCTAACGTACCTGCAAACTTCCGCTCTGTAGGCTGAACCGTTCCTGTCCGTCACTCTCGGGCGACTCATCCAAGTGTAGAAATCCCGCCTGGAAGTCCCCCGTTCGAGTGTCCCTCGCTCGCTTTGACTGTTTCTGTAGTTTAAAAAGTTTCTCCTGAGCCGTCCCGGAAGACAGGTGAGGGGGCGTGGCTTCGACAGCCAAACGTACAGGTGAGTTTCACTACGTCATCACGCGAGTGCCTCGTCACCAACCGGAAACGTTTCCTCCTCATAAATAAAGCCTCCTCCCAGTTTGGCCTGTGACAAAAAATATACTGTGTTTGACTAAAGTAGAGGGAAAGGGAACAGACATGACTGAGACCTGGGCTGCAAGTTAATGGATTCATAGATTTCGAGATGATCCGCCCCTGGACAAATGTCTTTTTTATGACTGCTTTGACTCTCTAACAGTCGCTGCACAAAGAGGCCTCTTCAAATAAGACTGTTCAGTAATTCGTCCACGGTTGTGTGCCAATCTTTAGTGAGGTCTCTATATAATGCGATACTAAAGACCATCACTGGCGGAGACCAGTTATTTTCATATTTTTTGTAAATATAAACATTTTTGGTTGGTTCCTGTGCACAGATGTTTGCATCATCAATGTAAAAGTTCGGCCCTTGAATTTTATCAGTGCTGGAGGAAGTATTCAGGTCTTTTATTCAAGTATAAATGTCAACGCGAAAAAACATAAAAATACTCCAAATAAAAGGTCCTGCTTTTCAACACCTCAAGTAAGAAAAGTACTGAGGTATTATCTGCAAAATGTACAAGTACTTACTCAGCAGAATGACCCTTGTCATACAGCTGAAAAATAAATGTATTCAAATAAAAAATACAATATTTAGCAGAGTATAAATATGAAGTAGTAGGGATAAAAACTGGAAAACCCAGATGAACAAATGAGACTCAGTTTCAGCAATCTTCGAGTTTTTATTTGTTTACAAAGTTAAGATTGCAATTTCATATAGTCCTTCCTTTAATGAGTAGAAAACCTTTTTAAAGAATTAGTTGAAAGGCACAAATTTTACAATATATACATTTGGATCTAAATTATAAATATATAGAAAACAAAAGCACAACCCAGAATAAAAGTGCTGAACACAGTTTTGTTTTTGTACAGAAAAAATAGGCTTTGTTTAAAAATACATACAATCAGTAGCATGTTTTTTGTTTCATTTTTTGTTAGCAATAAATTATCTGAGTGATAACATTTATATAATATGCAAATGGTGGAGAAACGAGAGATGGTTACAGTATACACAGAGCAATCCAAGATCGGAAACACAACAAGCTTGCAACGCTCAATCATAACCAACAAGAAAACAGTAACTTGATTATGCCATTCTTAGTGCAAAATGATAATAAAACGATAAAAGGCCTAACTACGTTAAAAAAAGATTCTTAAAAAAAGCTTTTTCTTCCTAAAAATGGGGTCCATATCCCTCAAATGCATAAAGCTTTATTTGTGTGACTATTACACACATAATCGAAGACAGATCTTTTGCAGACTGATGTCTCGGAATGTGCCTGATGAGGAATATTAAAAGCAAAATTAACGAAGGTACAAGGAAAACATGCTGCAAAAAAAAAACAAAAAAAAAACATTAACAAGAATGTGTGACGCCGTGAGTAAGTCAGTCTAAACCTAAACCTAAACATCTGTTACGCTGTGGGAGGAGTAAAGGGTTGGACAGATCAATTGCACATTTCAGTATAACCTGGGTGCGAATCGACTCCAAAATCTGTCAGCTTTAACAGGAATCAAATGTCCAACAACTGCAACACAAATAAAAATAAAAATGTCCACAGAAATATAATGTTCCTTAAAAAGAAACAGCCTTTGATCTTTGCCCTAAGAAGGCATAAACATTTAGAATCACTGACATTTTCACAAGGACAAACGACAAACCCATCACATTAAGTCTAAAACATAAATACAGCAAGAGTCACAGCACAAAGTTAGGAAAAAACAGCACATGTATTGGTTAGTTTCACCACTGTTAGAAGGGGAAATGATATATTTCTGCTAACGCCCCACTGTTACACCTCTTGTAGGTTTCTTCCTGAGATTGATAAAAGGTCTGATATCTTAGAGTCAGTAACTTTAGGGGTGTCTGTGGAACACTTTGGTATCTCTCTGTGAACTCAAGGCCTGACAAAGGTCTACAAGTTGGAGAAGCAATTCTACTTGAGAAAAGCAAAACTGAAATGAGCAGAAATAAATCCAGACACTGTACAGCAGTACAGAACAGTGCAATCTTATTTGGTGGCAGGTTATAATAGAATTTGTTTTATAGTAATCTTGACAACTAGAAACTTCCCTGACCAAACATTTCGTTAACTATTCTAATAAGCAGGATAACATATCTAAAATCTAAATATCCCTTAAATATAAATAACAATAACTTTTATAATAACGATGACTAAAACATCAAGAACGCATTGCGTTCATCCCGTGAAAACTTACTATACAAAGGTTGTATGCATTTCAGGATCTGTTTAACTAAAAGACTTTGAAGTACAACAGAAATAAAAGGATTCATACCATGCAAAGGTAGCAACAAAGCTTTGCCTGTTGAGCTTTAACAGTACTTAGGCGTTTCTGTTTCATCACAAATGTAGAATATGGTTTTATTGCTATTTGATCACTGGAACTTATCCCGGCATTTTGTCATGAACAGTGCATCATTTTCACTCAAAGATGGCCAGATCTCACAGGTTTTTAAATATGTACTCTCATACACAGTGAACGTTACAAGTTTACACCTTTCAAATGTTTTACAGCCTTAATGTCTGAAATGGTGGCACAGTTAATCAGATACATTTTATATTTTTAACCCTTTTTGAACCCGGTGTTTGAGAAGACTTACGGCTACTAACGAAGTGAAGCTTTTGTTAAAGACAGCAGGGTTTGCTTTTCAAACCTCAAGAGAATAAATTCTTTGTCATCCACTGTAATTACAGACTGAAACAAATTTGTCGCATCTATATTGGTCAAAATGACACACAAAACAACCCAACTAAACACTTGAGACTTTCCTGAGAAATTCAAAGTCAATTCAAACCAGGAGTCATATCACTAAATGTTATCGTCAGCTTCAAAAAAAAAGGGGAGGGGTGATAAAATTTTTGGACACAATTGTTATCCATGCTGCTCGACAAACTGTGCCATACTGACCTCCTCGCACATTGTCGCAGCTCCACAGACAATCCAACAAGCGCGTATAGGCTTAATGGAGGCTTGTTCCTGAAACCCACCACCAGCATAGTGTAACACAAACAATGACTGACTGAGGGGGCTAAAAGTTAAATAGAAATACACCATATTAAATTAAAATTAAAACCAACGCTCAGAAGTACAAATCTATACATTAGGCTACATGGATTTTTGAAGACTGCATTTATAGATTTCTCCAAAGGCACTGTTTGCAACAGCAGACTGCTCTTCCTCTCCCTTTTTTCCTCACACTAGTGTTCATACAAGCAGGGAGAGAAACAAGAGGGAGCATGTAGACGAGGAAAAATGAAAACTGAGGCATTTCATGGCTAATCAGCTAAAAGATTTCATGTGTTTTTTTCTCTTCTCTTCCAGTTTAACGCCATCTTATGTTTCACTCAAACCGTGCCTTGCATACAGCCTTGTTTTAGCAAAGATTGTTTTAGCCTTGTTATAGCCAAAATGGCCGTGAAGCAAAGTAACAGTAAAGGAAAGTCTAAAGATGTGGTGTTAACTGGTGAAAGGCATTTAGAGCTTCCAGCAACTTCACCGATCATACCTCGTAAAAATCAGCAGCGGGAGAGTTATTAAATATTTCCACACCTCAATGAATGAGCTTTTGTTTGGGCAGCTCGTATGTTCAATAAAATACAGGTATCACATTTTTTTCCACTTTTCTTTAAACAGCTGCCTTTCACTGTGGAGGACACACTTTGGTGCAGAAATCTGCTATTGATCGAGCCCGCCATCACCTCGACAGCCTCAAGCAGGTGAACACTACAGGTGGGTAGAGAGAAGGGTGAGCAGAGCGCAGGACAGGCAGTGATGTGACTATAGGCCCTGAGGGGAGAGGGAGTAGGTCCGAGGGTGCGATTGAAGACAGCAGCGAACAAGACGCAATCTGCCTTAAAAGACAAAACAAAAAAACTACCCAAGGAAAAAGACAGTTCAGACGAGTTGTTACCATTTTTAAGCTCTTAGTCTTGTTGCCGGTACTGAATGACAGACTTGCGGTCCGGTCCGGCCTGTAGCATGCTGTTCAGAGCCTCGCGAACATCGAGAGTGCCGGAACTGCAGTGGCCGTTGGGTAAGGACAGAGGCTCTGACTGGGGGAGGAGAAAGGTGGAAGAGAAGCAGGGGGGAGAGCCGGGAAACAGAGAAGAGGACGATGTTGTGATGAGGGTGGGTGTGGACAGGAGGCCGGCGTGGATCTGAGAAACCAGGTTGTTTGACACAGAAGAGGTGGAGGACGTGGAGGAAGAGGAGGAAGAGGTAGAGGAAGAAGGGCTGGCTTTCTGTGTGGGCATCTGGGGTGACAGGGGCAAATCAAATAAATCCAAGAAGTCTTGGTGGTGGTTATTGGCCAGCAGGTTGTGATTCTGCTGCTGCTGAGTGGCCTGCAGAAGATGATGCTGCTGCTGCTGCTGCTGCTGCTGTTGTTGTTGTTGCTGGTGCTGCTGTTTTTGTAGCAAATGAGGCTGCTGTATTTGTGCAGCGTGTTGGGCATTCGGTGCATTCTGGGAAATCAGAGACTCCAGATTAAAGTCATCTCCGAATGCTGCTGCGTGTCCTGTCAGACTGTCCAGACTCAGCCCACCCTCCGTGCTGTCTGGGGAGGGGGACGGTGAGCTGACAGTCAGGTCCAAGATCTCATTCAGTGGATTCTTGGAGCACAAGTTAGGAGTAAGTGTGGGCTGATGGAGTGGAAGAGGCGGGTTATTCAGCTGTGGAAAAGGGGAAATGAAAGGCTGGGGGTAAAACTGAGAGAAACTGGAGCTGGTGTTGGGCAGAGGGCCCTGGTTGGTGGTGGAGGTGGTCGTGGAATTGTGGGGCCAGCTGTTATGGGCGGGATTTCTCTGTAAGGACAGCAGGGTTAAGTTCTGGGAGGGCGGCTGTAAAGTGGACTGGGTTTGGCCTTGCATTCTCTGTAGCGGAGAGAGGCTCCCAATTTGTGTCCTTGGTAGAGCGTTTTGGTTCAGTTTCAGTTTGAGGATCTGGCTCTGGGTGAGAGACTGAGTGAGGGACTGGTTAAGTATGGGTTTCTGGTTGAACAGATTTGCCAGGAGGTGTTTGTTCTCCTGCTCCATTTTGCGCATGCGCTCCTCAGCCAGCCGCTGCTCCACAGCCTGCTGCTCCTTCTCCTTTCGCCTCCTCTTAACCTCCTCGTCCATTAGCAACAGCTCCTCGCGCACACGGGCCACGCAGTTCTCTGGGATCTTGATACCTAGGAAAGAAGAGGAGTACGGTCCTGTCAAAGCTATCTGTGAGGTAAATACTCAGACTTTACCAAATTAATTGTTAACTGAACACTTTACAAAACCAGATCTATCTACACAGAAATATTTCACTTAGATCTGATATCACAGCACATGTATTAATAACAGCAGTAAACGGACAGTTTTATCGTTGACTATGCACAGCTGTGTACTTCTATAATGTGTGCTCCATTATATGATACATATCTAGTTTTCAATACTTTTCCTTTATATCTTTGTGGAGCCTGTGCATGGTGCACAGAGAAAATAGACCAGACACTGTATCTCCAGGGAGTATCCTCACACCCTTGGATTTTCATGAGTATCACTTTCAGAAGTGTCACTTAGCATTAATGTCGTGCTTATAGAGTTCATAGGAAACACATAATGAAAGTGAGTATACATTTCCTTTCCTCAGTTTACCATAAACTGTCAGCACTTTGTAAAAATCCCATTTTACCATCAAAACAACTCACCGAGATCTGGCAAATCAAATCCACATTTTAATCTTCGGACTAGACCTCTCTTTTATTCTCTTTTACCGAGGTTTGCACAATATTCATACCAGCGTGAAATCTGAGAGATATTCTAAATACTATTACAAATGTGCACTGTGTTACTGAACTGCACATCGTGGCAGGGGTATGTACTAACCGACTTGCTTGCTTTGCTGCTTGGTTCTAAGCCGGACAATCTGCAGGATGCTGGTGTTGGTGATGTCAGACACCACGTCAGATACACGCTTCCACACACGCAACAGAGCACCACACAACATGTGGTACTGACGGAGGCGCATGCCCTGTAGACACTCCTGGCCTTCCTCAATTTTCTTACACTTCCCATTCCTAGGGAGAAGGCAGAGAAGACAAGGTCAAATCTTTTATACATAAGCCAAAAGAGCCAAAAAAATGTTTTTATATATTATATTATAACCGTATGGCTGGTTGAGGGACTGACTGTTCCATACTAGCATTTTTTAAACCACTCATCATCCAGTGAAGAGGGCACATGTGAGACTTGCAGGTTATTTCTTCATGACTAGTTCTCAGGTGATCTGCAAATCCTTGGGAATGGCATCTGACCTTAAAACCACCCTGAATGAATCCTAATAAGTACCAGCCTGATTGCATGTAGCGACCCATTAATCCCAAGGGACACTATGGAGGCCTGCTTACCAGTTGGCATGGCTACACTTCTTGAAAGAAAAGGTGAACTGGTTCTCCCAGCTGTCTCTGGCTTCCTCCGGAGTCACCTGGAAAAGGAAACGTACAATGACATTAGCTAAGAGTGGCATTATCCAACTTTAAAAAATACATCTTTAGAAACACAGAATGGTAATAAAGAAATTTCTTTAACTTCTAACCAAAAGTCATATCATAGTTGTATCACATTTATAATCATTGATTTGTCAAAGGAGGAGATGGCTCGTTTTCAGTGGGTTTATGGTGAATGGTCATTAATCATCACTTCTGTTGCTCATGTAGGGAGGGGAAACAGGTAAAGCTTTAATTAGTTACATGAATGTAAAGGAACTTCATCGTCCCCTCTGACATACATTTATATGCTGTAATACATTTTACAGCTCCAGAGTGCCTTGAACATTGCCTGTACCAGTACTCCTACATGGCCACAAGGGGGCAGCAGACTCCATATTCTAAATAATCCCGATGGCGACAGCAAATCAGATCATTTCAGCAGACTTGATGTATCACTCCTAAAAATATGCAGCCTGGTCTTCTGTCAAACCTTTCCCGTAAAGAGAACAAAGTTTTTTTCTCAAATAAAGACTTTATATTGTATGTAGCCACTGATATCGACTGGTTACCTTCCGGTAACGTTGGTGCAGGTTGTCGAGGCTCTCAGGGTGGGTCTGCTTGCCGATGTTGGGTTTGAAGACAATGAAGTTCTTGCCTCTTCCTTGCTCAGCCAGCAGCACACATGGATGGTTACCCCGCAGCTGTGGAGAGGCCGCACAGACGGTGAATTTTTGTCAAAGAAAAGTCCCCTCAGTGGACATCCATAGTGTCATCAGTTTGCTATTCTGTGAGGTATGGGTTAAATAAAGAGTTAACTTTTCTAATATAACACTGACTCACCTTCTGGGACAAGTAGAATCCCTCATCAGGGCCGCTGAGCTTCAGTGACCTGTTGTAGGCATCTTCCCAGGGCATTCCTCTGTCCACGCTGATCTACAGGGGCACAAAAAATAAATCCTGAAAGTGAGACAGGCTCTTGCATAAACAGAATAATCTAACGCATAATTCAAAACATACAGTTAAACAGATATATAAGTGAATAAAACTCATCGTCTACCAAAATTAGGCATGTACCCAACACTCTCTCCATACTTGCTAAACTGGTCCTGGCAGTGCAGAATTCTGCTCTGCTGCCAACTTTGAAATGTCAAACGTAGGTTAGCCTGCAGCCGGCAGCTAAAAGCAGAAGATACCAGTAATTATCTTGTTCCCACCTACAACTAGTGTCTACATAGGCTCCTCGGCTCTGGGTTTAGCCTGTGTGATCACAGTCTCACTGCTAACAAAGTGACATCAATCAAACCCCATTAACTGCAGAAGTTGCTACCTGAGTTAACTATGAGAGTGCAGGTCTTGTGGAACAAATTTCACTGTACCACCAGGTCTCTTTGTATGCAAAAACTGGATTTAAATCTAAATAGATGTAGAGTCACTGCTATGTGTTATGTAATCTATAGAGATGGCTTTGCTGCCATTGAACATGAACTTTTCATTGTTTGGTCTGTTGGGAGCCAACAAACCCTACCGGACAAAACCCAAAAGATAGACCATAAGATTTACATTTTTTGGTCATCCTGTGTGTTCATAGAATAATTTCTGGTTCATAATACTCAAGCTGTCTTGGCAGGCACAATAAAGCAGTGTTTATTCTGTTAAAAGACAAAGATGGTCACATGTGATGCCATGTAATACAGCGTCGGCCTGTATTATGCCAGCGCTCATCAGACTACCTGCTGCCCTTCTCAGGGCAGATACATTCTGTACAGCTCCACGTGGACAGCAACATATTGGTGATCTTTTCTTGATTTGTGCTACACAAATCTTATTTTGGCTCCTTTAAAATTAGGAGTCGACATTGCAGGATAACTCATGATGGTCATTTTTGACCAAAATATCAATAGTCTCACAACATAATGCAAGAAGAGTCTTCTCCGGATATACCAGAGATGAGGTTAGGTGGTACCTACCTTATAGAGAACAACCTGTCCATCCTGAGGGTTTCCAGCTGTCAGGAAAGATTCCTGCTTCTCCTCATAGATCTCATCGTTACCTGGGGCAAGGTCTGTCAGAGACACAGAAGATCAAGAGAACCAAAATAATTAGCCATATTAGAAGATTAGGAACCACCTTTTTTAAAATTAATCATCAAAAGGGCCAAATAAAATCCAATCAGAGGTACTGTATGTTAACAAACACAAATGAAGAGAAGAACAGCAACTCTTGTCATTCTTCTATGAAAATTACTGATATAACTGATTTATAACTGAGTTCTTGTCTAGTATTAGTCTGTTTATTAAAAGGCCTGTCAATACATTTTAAAGTGATAGCAGATACCATTCCCATGTTTTTTACCTTGAGGTATTGTTGTTACCATTATGTTTACAATTAAGATTACATATTGTTCCTCCAAGTAAAACCTGAAATTTTGTATTTTTGAGTTACACTTGACCTCCGTACCTAGGATTCCCATGTCGTATTTGCCCTCCTTCTTGTCCTTCTCGATCAGGTAGTCAAAGTTATCAGTGAAGTACTGGAAGAGATAGTTCTGCTTATGGACCTCCAGACCCAGGATACGATTTAGGAACTTGGTGATGCTGCAGTCTGAGATAAAAAAACAAAACAGAAACAGAACAGTTAGTGCAACTAGTTTTGTATTGACAAGTGATCATAAAAAAATAGCTAAGTTATATTTTAAAGTAGGTGGCCTGAGTCAACGTTTTCATCATGAGTATACTGGGATAAAATTTGCCTGCATGCCTCTTGGTAATGGGTACTCTACCTTTCTCAGTACTGATCCCAAAGCGAGACTCCTTACAAAAGATGCCTACATCCATCATTCCAAGTTTCATGTCTGAAATAAAGAAAAACTTATTTGTTTCACTGATTAATCATAGTCAACTTTGTGCTGGTGAAGTTCTCTGTTTACAGATGCTAAACGTCAGCTAAAGCTCAGATATACCTCTGAAGAAGATGGCGTCACCCCCAGGGTAGCCTTTGGGAGGGGGAACCTTATTCTCTATGTGGCCAAGGATTGCTTTGGTGATTTTATCTAGAGCCTTGGTACCGTACTGCAAGAAAAGGGAAATGCCATTAGTATGGACAAATTTTCTCAGAAGGCTCAACTCAGCAATTTAGCAAGACAAATGAACAGTTAATATAAGAGATACTGTACACTGCTAAAAGTGAGACAAATCTTAAATAGTTTGAATGAAAAAGAATCACATTTTTACCCTTGACAGTCAGAATATTATTCTCAGGTTCTAAAATTTGCTTACCTTGTTTTCAAAATTGTACTTGCTCAGGTCTCTGGATTCAGTGGCTCTTCTGTCTCCATGGGTTAATGCACCCTACAAAGTGGATTAGCAACATTATTATTATTATTACTACAATTATTATAGGATTACTATAACATTGCAGTGTATATCGGTGTGGACTTTGAACCATTAATTCTGCTCTTCTGTTATTCTGTTGCATTAATGTTTTATAATTTGGAGAAATCATTTAAAACTGCACCACTTAATCTGTACAGTACAGTCTCCACTGTAAACACTTTAGCCACTATTTTAACTTACGGCTGCAATACACTGTTATTTTCATAATCAAATAAACTGCAGATTAGTTTCTTGATCAATCCTTTAGTTTATAAAACATCTGTCTGACCAACAGTTCACAACGCAAATATATTCAATTTACTATAATGTAAGACAAGGAAATGCCATAAAATTCTCACTCTGGAGAAAATGGATCCATCAAATTTTTTCAATTTTTACTTGAAAATTTACAGAAAACTGTACAACACCATTTGGCAAATGTATTTATAATAGTACTGATATAACTCTGTGGTTTATTAGTGATGTGTATGGAACTACTGGGAGTCAGAGACAATAGTCTCATATGAATGGTTCAAACTCTGTAAGACATAGGTACATTTGCTGTGCATCAAACAGCAGCATGGGAAAGTGTTATTACGCACATGCACACACACACACACACACACACCAAACGGTGTGACTACAAAGCCTAGTCTGTAGTTGTCAGACGAAACTGATCAAGTTGAGGTGTGAAGGGAAACTTTTTCTTCAGCTGACCCTTGACATTACTTTGTGCCTCAATAGGACTCCAAGCAACATTTTGCAAAGTGACGGAAAAAAGTGGATTGATACGATTTAGACACAAATTTCATCTATATTTAAACTTTAATTCTGAGCATATCTAAGATCTTAGCCTGTGTTTGATGGTTTTCAGTACTTTTAAGATTTCAAATGAACCGCAACGGCAGACCAGCCTTGTAGCCAGCTGCTGGCTCTGCCCAAACAGAAAAATGCCTTGAGATACCAAAACAAAGGGATGTCTTAGCCAAATATGACTTCACTGCTGATCTGGAGTCAGCCCTTCGCAAAGGTCTAGTTAGAGCGTCCCTGTTTGTGTGTGCATTTGGGCTGTATCGGGTTCAGGCAGGCAAGCAGATGAGATGTGACCTATTCTTGATGCAGATTTACCGAACGTGCCTGGCAAACACAGGAATGACTTCCTGGAACTGCCATCCCCTCGCACCCCCCTTGCCCTTTTCCCAAAAGAACTCTCATGCTGTGTCACTATGGAAATAAATGACTGCTAGTGCTGAAATGCATTGATAATTGTGGAAAATAACCATAGACTTTATAAATTATCCAGACAAGTTTCTTTTCTGCTTATTCAGTTTTCCATTTTGGAGCTCAATAAGGGAAAGAACCAGAATCTCTTGGGGTTTGTGGAGAAAAGTTGATATAACTTCAAGCGAACCAACAATAAAAAGAGACTATAGAAAGTCTCCAGAGTAGGGAATACCCCAGAAAAGAGGAAGGACAGAAGGTGAGGGCAGGGTGAAAATGCAAATGGAAGAATCGATGGTAAACCAAAGCACAACAATCAAACACAAAACACAGATCCTCTCTGTTTACAGTGGAACAATTGTTCTCACACTCCATAGGACAAGATGAAAAGGATCATTTTCCCCCCGAGACAGATTTCCCTCAGTTAAAAGGAAAAAAAAAAGGAAATGTGGGACAAAAAAAACTGTACAAAATAAAAAGAGCAAATCCAACCCACACCCTCACACAAAAACACATTTATAGAGCAATTATATTTACCAGGCTCTCTAGTCTCTTTGCCACAATGGAGGCAAAACGTCTCTCCCCAGCCAACTCTGAGATGAGGAAAATGTACTCTGGGGCCGTTACCTGATTGGACCGATGGGTGCGACCTGAGAAGACAAGGAAAAGACGACTATAAGACAAAATCTGTAAGACTAAAACAGTTAGAGATGATGACTAAAGCCTGACTGTGTGGCACAATGTGCTTTGTTGATTCTGCTAAAATCCATAATTTTACAACACAGGTTTTACAACAATGATCGATAAGCACCCCAGCTCACGGTTGTCTAACCAAATGAATGAAATATTCTTTACAATGAGGTAACACACTAGCAGTATGGTATGATACAGATTTTGCGAATTTGAAAATAATTTCACACCAGCTTTTCTTGATGTCACTTCATCTGCAGCAGCTATGGTTTCAACAGACTTTATTGGTCTCAACAATGGGGCGGACCAAAAAAAAAAAAAACAAAAACAAAAAAAAAAGATATTAACAAAAACAAGTTATTTACTCCATGTTAACACATGCTGCACTGACAGACTGGATAAATAATCAGACATTATTCCTGGCAACATAATAGGATTTGCTACATCAAATAACAAAGAAATCTGAACTTTATGTTCATGGGGGAAGATCCCCTGCTTGATCAGCAACTACAACAAAAAAAACCCCCAAACTTTCCGGGAGGTTTTTCTATGGAAGTCTCTTGATTTCCACAGAAAAACCTTCCAGAAAGTTTGTTATTTTTTCCTCTTATGAGGAAACAACTATTACTGTGTCTGTGGTTGTACAATGTGTGAGCTCTAATCTGCAAAAAAAAGGTACGCTGGAAATGTCATACAGAGCAGAAAAAAGCTGCTACTGGAAAGACCAACGTAAGAAGTTTGCTAATTAATGTAAACAATTAATTCATCCACTACTCTGTGATTGTGTGCATGTGTGTTGCAGCATTAAAAACAATGGTGAGAAGATGCAGAGACAGAGCTAGAATGAATTCTTCTAAATCCTTGTCATTTGTAGCAAAGCAATACTGATACTCAGTAATGGATTAAAAAACTCCAATTGTTTTCAGTATGAAAGGTTAAATGTTTGCAGCATACCAGGTGAAATAACTGAAAGCAACCATAACCTCATTAACCAGCAGTGTTTCAGTGACACAAGACAACATTTGTCCTAATTTGGTAATCTTCGGCCTAAACATGAGAGTGAGAAATAAAACTAGACAGGAGTTCCCTGGACTGACCCTCTCCTGACCTTGAAGGAGAAACTTCAAGGTCAGGAGAGGGTCAGTCACTACTTTTCTACAAATTTCTATTTTAAAATTCCTGATACCTTTTGACCTTAAAGTTGCTGCCTGTTTCAGGCATAAATGTAGAAAGTAGTAAAATACTAGAATGCTGATGTAACCCTAACAAATAGAAAAAGGCAGACCCTATTCCATCTTTCAACCTGTTACACAATGAAGTGCAGCAGAAAAAATACTGACAGATTTTTAAAAGCAGCCATTGATGAATTATTACACTCAAGCCACATACTGAGTCAATAAATAAGTTAATTCCTCAGACTTCTTCCTCTTCTGTAACACACTTCTGTTAGTTTTAATAAGAGAGAACAATTGTCTTTTTTCAGTTTTACTTAAGCATTTACTCGCCCTTTACCTTTGAAAGACTCATTGTAACACTCAGTTTATTGACTCACCAAATTGCTGAATAGCCCTGTCTGCACTCCACGGCAGCTCTAGTGTCATGTGGACCCTGCGCCTCTGGTTTTTCACCCGCTTGTCCGCCTGCAGGGAAATCCCAGAGCTGGCTGCCTCTGAGATGATGGCCACCAACTGGAAAAGAGAGAGGGGTTTATATTATTGGTGGAGATATTAATGAACAATGTTTAAAAGGCAGTATATTTCTTTAAGAGGTCTGAGCCATTGTTGATTAAATGTATCTGACCTTCTCTCCACTCATGAAGCGGTCTTTTTCCTTGATGTTGATGTGGTCAATGGTAAGACCCTGCTCAGCCCGTGACTCGTAACGGACGCTGGCGTCAGGACGCCGAACCACACGCCCCTTACGCCCAGTCATCTGCAAACAAAAAATTACATTGTTCCTTTGTTCTGAAAAAAATGCTGGTGGTGGGGACAATTGAACATGTGAATCCGACCAACTGTAGAGTTTCTTTTTGAGCGTGTAAGGCTCGTACCTCTGAGACTTTATCTGGTCCGCCAAACTTATCAATGAGCTCATCCAAGGTATTGAGAGGTAGTTCTTTTCCCAGATCTGATATTTTGTTGAGGAGGCCCTGTTTCATATCCTCTATCCTTGCTGTGAACACAAAGCAGAGGGGACATTAACTATGTAACCCTAACAGGTGAGAGTCACAAAAATAACAGGGCACGGGAGGCCTCACAACATTACTCCTACTGACAACACGAAAGAAAAAAAAAGGGCACCTGTCTGGCAGCTAGTGTGGTTCACAAAGATGACATCATCATTGTCTAGCAGGGAGTCAGGTGATGAGTTGGAGTCTGTGTCCATGCCATCAGAGTCACTACTGCTGTCATCAGTGATGTTGATCACACCGCCACTGTCCACTGTGTGCTTGGGCACTTTGGGCTGGCGACCTCTAGGCTTCCCTGAATGGAAGCCACAACATGATATTAGAGTATGAAACAAGAGAGCTCAAAACATTTGCACTGTTTGTGTTATTGTTCCCTGAGAGGATTAGAGATCAGGAAATAAATGCAGAATGCAAGAAGAAGGGTGTTTTATTCTGAATCAGAAGTGATCCAGGTGTGCAGAGCTTGTTGCGTCACACCCAAGAAGACTCGAGGCTGCAATCGCTGACAAAGGTGCTTCAACTAAGTACTGAGTAAAGGGTCTGAATACTTATGTCAATGTGATATTTCAGTTTTTTCATTTTTAATAAATTGGCAAAAATTTCTATATTCTGTTTGTGCGTTGTCATTATGGGATTTTGAGTGTAGATTGATGAGGGAAAAAAATTAATTTAAACGATTTTAGCATAAGGCTGCAACATAAAATGGGTCTGAATATTTTCTGAATGCACTGTACACACAATCCATACTCTGTTAACTGTTAAATGTAGACTGCAGGGCAAATGTCTGATAAGTCAGCTGAGTCACTGGATAGATACTGTAATAGGGGAAAAACATAATATAACACACCATTTAAGGGTACACATGCTGACATGGTGGGACAAATGCATCGTCTTCACTTACGTTTCCTCTTATTCCCTGGTGTCTTCTCTCTCCTCTGTTTCTCTGAAGGGAAATGTTTCGTTACAAGAGACTGGAATACTCCCCTAAAGCAAAGAGGAAGAGGAAAAAGAAACTTTTAATTCAACAGCAAAATGATTGGGAAAACACGGGATAGTTGTGTCAGCTAAGTAACAAATCCATAAATTCCTGATATGGCCTCATAATCAGGTGTCGGGTGTTGACAGGCAGATGAACATGTTGTGGGTGATCTAATATACTCAGACATTCAGGTATGTCTGCTGTGAGATGTTTAGAGTCAAACAAGTTCAGAGCACTCAGCATCTCTCCCCTTTCTTGTTTTTCTTAGATGAGTCGTTTGTTAATTAAATAGCTGCTAATAACTAAAGAGGTTGCCTGGTGAGGACTTCAACCACATAGCCTGAATACTTATCATTTTATAGAATGTTTGCGGCGAGAACGTGTTTTACTCAGGCTTGGCAAATCATGTGGTAGTGCGATGACAAAACAACATAAAATGGAAGAAGAAAAACCCACAGACTACTATGGCTTCCAGGAAACAGACAATAACCCCTCCAAACAGGGTCAAAAGATGTCAGAAAAGTATTGATAGGGAAAATGCAAACTTTTCTACTGTGATTAGAAAGAGCATTCAGCTGTTCATACAGTGCTGTGACCCCGTTAAGACATTTTGTCAATTTGGTGATTATCCTTTCAAATAAACCTATTAACATTGAAACAAACAAACAGACAAAATTTTCTATTTCACTCACTCTGCTGCAGAAACAAATCTGTCGAGATGCCCATCATTCTCATCCAGGACTTCTCTGGTGCGGGACTCTCCAGTAGATTGAAGGCCAATAACGATGCACTGTGTTGGAAAAAAAATTAAGTACACATCAACAAACAAACAGTTCTGCTGAGTGACCTGGAGCACTTTATTGACGACTCATTTCTCGAATTATGACTGTAAATGAAATAACATCCCTGTGTAATTTTTTTTTTAACTAAAACACACAGGGAATTGCAAAAAAATCTGACTGATGCTTATAGATTCAACAAATAACATCCAAAACTCTGTTGTTCCCATGAAGACAAAAAGTATTAAGAACACTGTGTGTCAACATAGCATTATGCAGTAGAACAAAAAAGGATTCTGTGCTTGCAGTCCTTCCTGACTTACGAAACATCTGTAGAATTTCAGCTCCTGCTTTGATCTTCCTCTGATAATTTTGCATCCTCTATATTATACACGCAATATATGAGACTCAGTGTTCAAGGGTGTGTTGTGCTGACCTTTCCGGCCTTCAGCTCTTTTTGGGCCAGCTCCACCAGGCAGCGGACCTTGGCAGCGATACAGAGGTATTTGAAGAAGCGCTGGTGAGACGACCAGAACTGCCCCCACAGAGACTTCCTGCTGACCAGGCCCAGCTCATCAGCTGCACGCACGAACACTTGCAATGCCTCCGCCCACTGGACACAGTTTCCAGATGTTCACAATCAGTTTAAATTATAAGTTGTTTTTTTTTTTTTTAAATCTCACACATGTTAAAACACACAATATTAGCAGTTATTCTCATCTTTGAGAGGCATGATGCTCACCAGTTTGGCAGCTTTGTTATACACCAGTTTAAAGTCACTGTCCAGTCCGATCTCTTCAATGCGGAAAGACACCCCTGAGAAGCTCAGCTGCCTGGCAATGTACATCCCGCTCACTTTCATGTCCATGGCAACAATTTCCATGGCACCGACACCTCTGTATACAAAAAGCATATAAATTATTCATCATAATTCAATCACAGGTCAACCAGCCATAACCCTAAACCAATTGTAAAGAATTTTTCAGTAAGCACAGCGATATCAGGATATGTATCCACATGATTGTAGAGCTCTCAAAAAACATGAGGCTTTAGAGTGAATTTCAGCAACACGTAACACTACAAACCTCTTCTCGATGGCATGCAGGAAGTCATCAAAGGCTCTGAAGGGCGTGCCCTCACCCCAGATTCCCAGGCGGCTCATATAGATCATGTTCTTTGGCTCAGAGGCACCTGGGGCAGAGATGACAAAAATATATATTTTAAAATCCTCAGTTGTGTTGCATTGGATGTATGAATGTGTGTTTACTTGTGTGTCAGCCTACCTGTGGCACTGGCATACACCACCCTGGCCCGTGGCAGCTTGTTTTGCAGGTCAAGCACTGCCTTGCCCATCTTTGTAGATGTGGCATTCTTGGCTTTGTGGCATTCATCAAAAATAATCTGCAATGGTGAAAGGTCAAGGGCAAACAACACAGACATGTAATGCCAATTTGCATGACACCACTGTTGGATGTGAGGGTGTTCAAATGAAAGCAGGATGGAACAACACATGGAATGCCAGTTTTTGCTAGACAGATGATGCATTTGACCTTATTAAAATGAAAGGATACAACTCCATCAAAGTCTGGCTTGCACCAGTCCAGGATCTGTTTAATTCTCGTCCGACGCTGCCCCCCTGCCTGGCTCTCTCCAATCAGTGCAGAGTAAGTTGCAAACAGGACTCCTTCTGAGGTAGCTGTGTCTCCATACTTAATCTACAAAAACAAATCAAACATTTTGAAATGGAGAATATGGCTTGCTTTGTCTCACCTTCTCTTCTGACGCACATATAACTTAAGCGGTTTCCAAGAACAAACCTTGTGTTCTCAGGTTGTCACACTAATTCCACCTGGACTCACCTTGTTTAAGGCATGCACAGGAATATTCGGTGCATCTATGTCTTTGAGATCTCTCTCTGCATCAAATTTCAGGTCATTGGATATGCTGAACCTGTGGGCAGGAACAGGAAAGTCAGTAATCCAGCCAGTTAGTGCACAAACTAACTCCTACATGCTCAATATAAGACAGCATACAACTGAATACAAAGCAAAATCATACATATAAATCAATTATTGTGAACTAAAGCTGTTATTTAGCTTTCAAGCTACCAGGAAAGTAAATCTCTCTTACCATAGTGCTTTCTTCCTTCCCTTAAGGTAATTCTCCAGGATGATTCCTGCCACAGTACGTCCCTTTCCGACCCCTGCCCCATCTCCGATTAGGAAGCCCGCTCTCTGGTTGTTCTGAAGGATCACCTCGTGTTGCTGCGGGTGCATGAAGAGCAAATCCATGAGCAAAGATGTCTGCATAATCAAACATTAATCATTCATTATACCAAAACGAGTTCTTGTTGTACTGTGTGCCAGTGTGTGTACCTGGCAGGCGTAGATGATGGCCTCTAGCTGCAGAGCGGACAGCAAGCCACTGTTAATAGTTGACTCAGGGATAGACAGAGTGTATGTGACGTCAGGAGGAGGGACACTGGATAGTGTGTTGGTCTCCACCACTATGTCAGGATGAGAAATTCCTATGGTGGCTGAAGAGAGGAAATAACAGAGACAGTTTAAAGACAGGAAAATTTTAAATGCTTGTTAACAGCAAACTGCATGAGCATCATGCCATATTAAAAAAGAAAAATGTAGATGAATTAATGGGTAAGTGGATGTTGACATTCAGTCTAGTGACCTACATTTAGAAGGTCTGTACTCAGCATATGTGTCTACGTGTCCCAGTTCTTCTGTCTCTTCTTCCTCAGCATCCTCTTCTTCCTCTGGTGGAGACTGGGTTCTCTGAGCCTGGAGACACCGAAAAAGTTGTCATCAATGTAATTCACATTAACAGTAGCTGCATTTGGGAATTTTTTTCCTGAGTTTCTTTTTTCAGCTTGGGTGAAGACAATTTAAGAAAGAGACTGTAGCTGAAAGTTAGAGGCAGGTGAGCAGTTAGTAAGAAGTTAGCCTAGCAAACGTAGAACTCCTTATCAAGGAATATTAGCCAAGGGTAGGGTAAAATACCTAATGAAATGAAAACATGCATAAAACCAGCTAAAGCAAAATGAAAGTGTGCTGTGAATTATGTTTGTAACTGTAGACAAAAAGTGCTCTACATATTCAGGCAACAACAGATGACTCTCATATGAGAAACTGGAAATGAAGAGGGTCCCATTTTGACAAACAGGTCAATATTACACTGTTTCTATTCTGGTGACATAAACAATTCAAAGAGACAATGCTTTCATCATCTGTGTTAATATATATTACACTTGCCAAAGAAGTTTCACAGTTTCACTCATCATATACTATACCTTCATGCAATACACTGTCAATATGTGACCCTCACGCTCTGATTAGTGGCATGTTATGTTTCCATGTAAAACACTTGAAGACTTATCTTGTATTGCAAACACACAGGGTAATAACAGCTGCACTTTAGACATATACACAATCTGCGTTTCTCTGCATTACTGAGAACTGCCGATGAATAGGCTCATCTAGTTAGAAAGCTTGGTTTCATTACAACATCAGATTAGAGAGGTTGGTGTGGCTACCTGGAATCCTCCTAAAGGTGTGGTGCTGATAATAGCAGTTATATCATCCAAACTGGCCAAGCCATGAAACCTGCTGGTGCCATTCTGCTGTCAACATAAAATGAAAAAATACAAACTCAAATAAACACAGTGCAAAATGTATAAGAAAAGACAAACAAAAAATATGAGTAATCATTATGTGTGTGTGTTGTCTGTATATGCATGTGTATGAGAATGTGTGGGCACTTCATGGATGTCTGATGGAGCAGCACTCAAAAAATTGCAATTGTTGTCTGGTGGTGAAAAGCCAGCAACAACAACCACAATAGGCAGATAAAGCTTTGTGTGTCTGGATAACAGAATGGATGAAATGAGGGCAGAATAAAAAGGAAATTATGAAAGGCTTTCAGAAGGCAGGAGAAATAAATGCACTCTGATTCATATCAAAAAGATATTCTTGGACCTATCTAATTCAAAGAGGCCTTAACGGCAACGCAAGCAGGGATGGAGGAACAACACTTGAGAAAAAAGATGCTCTCCTCAGTTGGAGACCATGATATACTACAGTTCAATAAGTGTCTTTGAAGGGACGGTGCAAAAACACACAATTATTATTTACAAAGTCTCATACATATATCTCAGTAACTAATTTAGAGATGCTATTTTGTGCAACATTGTGACGAAAGTAAAAAAAAAAAAAAAAAAAATCAACTGGTATGACAATATTAAACAATGTTTATTAAACAGTGTTATAAGATTTCTTCCCAGTGTCTATGTGCAACTACAGAGGTCTGATGCAGTCTAGCTGCAATTTCAAAATAGCTGGTTGCCACATGGTGACATTTATTCATTCTATTTGAGTATTGAGTATATTACGAGAATAAGGGACGACTGAAATAGATTTGCATTTGCAAGTTAAAAAAAAATATAGACAAGAGTGTATGCACAATGTAACTGATCATGGCAATTAACTATTATTTCCCAAGGAGATAATAGGCCAACTTAAGTCATTTACATAAAAAATGGTTGACTGACATGGGGAAAATCACTCATTCAACCATGGTACCTTGTGTTTTTCCTGCTCCGCGCGCTATCAAATTAAATATTAATATAAGAAAACAATTGCTTTCAGCGTTGATTGTGCTGAAGCCTAGGTCAAAACAGAGTTGTAGTGTGGATTATGTTGGCATTTGTGTATTTTCAGAAGAATGAACATTTATGCAGCTAGACCATGAAAATCCCAAGTGAGAGTGAAACCAGTAGCAGCTTGCAAGACCAGCATTAACGTCTACAGAGTAAGAGGGACAATCTGATCCCTGCTTGCTGGTGCTTGGTGTCCATCCCAAGTACAGGCACGCATGTGAATATTTAAAAACGTTTGTGTTACATAATAGATGTAAGGTGAGCTGTTGGTGTAGTAATCAGTGTTTCTGGTAGTGACGTGTGTGTTAGTGCTTGCTGCTGACCTCTAACTGGCTCTGTGCTGGTGTGGTGGTGGTACTAGTGTTGATGTCCCAGAGGGTGGGCACTGTGTCCAGGTTATCTGTGCTGATGAAGGACTGGGCATCAGCATACTCCGACAGTGAGTCAGCCGGAGAGGAGAACAGAGAGTTTGTGGAGAGGTCATCAATGTAGGAAAGGTCCTGAAGGCGGAGAAAGAGAGGAGGTGTTAAGTTCAACATCTGAGAAAAGGCAAAATCTGGGGCAGAGCAGAGAGTCATATTGATTTTACTCCACTTAAAAAAAGAGTTTAATATTGTGAAAGTTATATGTAGAATCCTAAATCTAAACCAAGCCAGACACAGCCTTTCCCATCACTCCCTTTACCATTATGCTTCATGGGGAAATAAAAGAAGACTATAAATCCTAATTATATATGCCATATCAGACACAGCACACATCATGCAGCAGAGGAATAGTAATTGTATACCACAGAAAGAAGAAAGGTGTGAAATGACTATGAATGGAAGTGAACCACAGACAGTAAAGATGGGACATTCATTCTGGATTATAGCCGATACTGCGCTCTTTTGGGAGCAACACCAGTAGCCTAAACAAAATCCAATCACAAATAGATGTGTGAGAGTGAGTATGTAAAATGGAAAGCAAGCATAATGCGAGTGCGTGTGCTTGTGCGTCTTTTCAGCTATGGGTGCCTTCCAGTCGCCCCTCTATTCATATCCTTTCCGAACCATTAGCATGCCATGTTCTTTAACTAGCCTCTCACTGGCACCCTTGGGCCCCCTGAGACTTATAAACATGGATGTGAGGAGATATGGATTGAATGATGGGGGGGGGGGCATGGTAGACAACAAGCTGAGTAGAGGAGAAACAGTTTTTGGAAAAAGGAGTATGGATCTCTTCATTTTATTGAGAGGGTGTGTGTCTACCTGTAGTTCTCAATGTGTATAACTATATGCATGTATATTTATACTCTGTGGGCCATGTGTGGAGATTCCTACACCCTCATGTTCCAGCTAAATCCTCCAGAGGACCATGAAGCTGCCTTGAACACAACCCAGACAACACAACTTGCTAATTCAGCAATTTAATTTCAGTGTTTAACCTCCCTTTAAAGGGATAGTTCCACATTTTGGGAAATATGCTTATTCATTTAGATTATAACATTGGCTAGCTGCGTCCCTGTTTCCAGTCTTTGTGCTAAGCTAAGTTAGCCTGATGCTGGCGGCAGCTTCATTTTTAGCGTACAGACGTGAGGTGTATCAATCTTTTTGGCGAGCACACAGCAAGAAAATGAGTAAACATATTTTCAAAAATGTTGAACTTTCCCTTTAAGGTTGCTTGTGCTGTACAGTACTGTATTAAATAACATCTAAGCAAGGCATATAATTATACAGTTCATCCGTAATCATACAGCACATCCAGAGCTACACTTTTTCAGATAAAAATAGTGTATAGCCACAAGTGGTGATGAGTGAGGTTGAAGCACAATATGGTATTAGGACTGAAGAATACTGTGCAGAGAACCCAAAGGAAAAAAATGTTTGGAAACATAGATCAATGATTAGTTTTGATGCTGACTCAATCTCAACAATATCCTCTTACTGATTAATGCTCAGAAGCTGCGCTGACTTCTGTCATAGCTGCCTATTAACCATTACTCATAGTTCCACTGAAAATGTTTTGTAGGCATGAGAAGACAAGATGTTGAGCTCTTAGTGTTAACATGAATGACTACATCATGTGGGAATGGGGTCTAGTGGGGGTGGTAAGCAGCAGGCAGACCAACACAGACTCAGCCCTGTGTGTGCTCACAGATGTGTGTATATTTTTGCCCTCTGACGTTAGAGAAACAACTCACTGATCATAACATAGAGATGTTTGTGTGTTGGAAAGAGTGCTTTTTCAAGTACTCAGCTTATCAGTGTTTGCTGTTAGCTCTATGATTACGCTTCTCTCTTCAACTCTCTCACCGTACCTTTCTCTTTCCTTTCCTCCCTGTGCGTGTCTTGTGTGTGTGTGCATGTGCATTTGTTTCCTGAGGGCAAGATCAGGCATGAGCTCTGAAAGCAGCGTCGCCACAGTTGTTCTACCCTAGAGAAAGCTGAGTGGAACCATTGGCTTTTCTGGGATGACAGAGGGGTGTCGATGTAGGGTCCCCGTAAATACTACCATGCCCAAACACATAACCTGTCACCACCTTTCCTGTCTCCATGTTCTTTGTTTGTCCTGTCAGTTGTGTGTTGTCCTATCTCATCCTATTCTCTGTCTCACCCCTTGCTCTGCTCCCTCCTTTCAAGGCTCTTTTGACTGTTAGATAGATGAATAAACAAAAAGGCTCGGAAAAGGGTCATTGTGTCACCAGAGGCATTATTCCACAGAAACAGAATCATGGAAAAAACACAGATAAGCCAAATGTATTTTTTCACAGAAAAGAACAGATTGAATCACCAATACTGGATGAGCAGGATGAGTTGAAATGTTTTGTTCCAAACAGAGATACCCATCATTCAACAAAAAAAATCTACTTAAACATATGTGGTATGAAAATTCAGAGTAAGTTGGGTTGCAATTAAAGTTATGAGCTGTCATAATAACTCTCCTTGTAAAAATGGTTTATTGAAATGAAACCCTTAAAATCTTAATGACTTCAATGTCCTGCATCACAATGAGTTAATTCAAACTCAAGCTGAAACTAGCCCTAATTCAATTTGTTTTGCAAATATGTGATTTGTATATAGACTTGCGGGTCATTGCTCCATGTTATGTTACGATGTGACTTCTAGGCATTTCACATCATGTAAATCATTGTAACAGAGCATACTGTGCTGGTGCAGTGTCTTTATTAAGAGGATCAACAGTCGTGGTCCATATCAATCACAGAAAACCATGTCTGATGCCAACCAAGACATGGCTGACCTCAGTACCATGCAAATTAAGTTGCTGAGCAGAGCGTAACAGAGAGCAGTGTTTGTACCCACTGCTAGTTCATCTACCGTTTCCAAGACTGGGTCCTGCCAAGCAGAGATAAGGCTTGAACTCCAACTGCTCTGATGGTAATCTGGCTCCTTCCACAGCACACAGCCACAAAACGGTAAAACTACTAATCCTGCCTCTCTCTCCCCCCTCTCTCTCTCTCTCCCCTCTCTCTCCCTCTGCTGCACTATAAAAAAATATCTGAATGTGTATGTTTCTATGTGCGCAAGTGTTTCTTTCAAAATTGCTTTCAGGGAGTTAAATCAGCTTGAAATCTTTAATGTAATTTCTGGGAATATCTTAAAAAAACTCAGTGTGAATGTGTGCATGTGTGTACATGTACACAGGAGAACATGTGAAAGCCCATGTGCACATTTTTTCCCATCATTTGTCCGGCCCTATTTTTTTTATTATGCCTTTCACGTGTTCCTCTTCCACTTCACTTTCTCCTCTGCTATGAATGCTGAAGCAAGCATTATATCCGCCTCTTATAAATCAGAGAGTAAATTTGAAACCACGATCACTAGTCTATATCATGGTACAGTGTACACCACCTTCTGCTCAAATGGACCTACTAGGAGAACCTCTGTATAGAAGATGATGTCACACATACGCATGTACTGTACACCACATCATGTATCCACAGAAACAGTGAATTGTATTTGACAGATGATTAGTGGGGGCACACAGCAGTGAGAAAAAAACAGCTGCAACAAGTTCCTCCAGCTCACAAGATGCCTGCAGAGCTGCAGAGCTGCAGTTACTTGATGGTTGTGGTTGAAGATGGTGGTTATCTAAGAATCAGAACTAGAAAAATACACTTCTAAGCATAAACCACCCACAGACAGCTTGATGTATTTACATTGTGATGAGTAATCTGAAACACATGTCACACAATACACCCATCCATTAAAAAATCACAATGAATCCATAATCATGAAAGGTAACTGCAAAGTACAAAGTACATTCAGGCTAAAATGAATATTACCAAAAACAAACAGATTTTAAAAAAAACATTTATCTGTGCTACTCATGCAGCTTCAAAAGTTGCCTTGGGAGAAGTAAGGAACAGCTATTTCTGATATAATGATTACAATGACACTGGTTATGACACAACTTGTGTGTTAAGCTCAGGCGCTACCATACAAGGAAGTCACGCAGCCCTATCTTTTAGTTCGCTTGATAAACAATAATTTCCATGGGCCTGTGTACTTGCCTTTGTATGTAAAGGTTGCTCTTTCCTATTAAAGGAAAAACTTTGTAATCAAAAATCCCATCAGTTATAGCTGTGTCTTACTGACAGAGACCACTTTGAAGGGGCTGAAATATATGTAAGGTTTATCAGATAGGAACCGTTCTCGAGCACATGTTGTTAAAAGCATAAGCCCAGGGCAGTGGCATGTAGTGGGTGTGCCGAAGAGCCGACTACGGACAGTTTTTGTTTTTTTTGTTCGTTTGTTGCCCCCCCCCCACAATTTGGTGTGCTCTACTAACTCCACCGTTGTCCTGGGGATTATATGAGTAGCCGCATGCATCCTGTGATACACATGGTGCTGCCAGCTGCTACTTTTCACTTACATTTTCTTTGGCATGTTGGAAATGTTAAGAACAGTTGACATGTCGATATGTTGTTGCTGGTGTAACGATGGGTACATGATTTCTTAATGACTTCCTACCTATAAACACACCCCATTATTTCTGATTCAGTTCATGACCAAGCCAAAGGCTGACAATTTCTTGAACCAACCTTAGAAAGAAACTACCTTTTCTCCCTTTAGTTTATGTTACTGCTACATATGAGGGGCTAAAATGTCTCCCTGCTAATCAAAAAGCAAACTTCCGATGTATACTTGTGTATATAGTCCTAGGCCAAAGCCTGTTAAACTCAAAAACCTGCCGCAGCGCACGGCCAGGCTGAGGCCCTAGGCACACAGGCCAGGCCCAGGGCTTTCCCCTCCTACACACTGCCAGATTGGCTGTTCTTCCAAGGCCAGGAAACAAGTCAGCCAGGCCTCCCACTTACCCTACACACCCACACATATACACAAACACACCTCAAATGACCTCACGATCTCACCCATACGTTTCTGTCATTTCTTGCTTATTCTCTCCCAGTCGTTTAAATTCTGTCCCCCTTGTTTCCCATCCATCTGTCCTTTTCTGCCACACATTACTTGTTTATGCATAGTTTTGTTTCCCCCCAGAATTCTGCAGCAGGAAGATGATCTCTTTAACCCAACACTTAATTTTCACTGATATTAATCTGCATGTTCCTCAACATCTTTTTCAGCAGATATACTTGTCACGTACTTAAATGAGGACAAAGATTGCATCATATTACAAACAATATTATTCACCAAATGATGTGGATAATTCACAGATAAATCTAAGATAACTACTGTACACTGTAGTGTATACTAACCAAAGTTAATCATTAAGGGCTCCTGTCTGTTACAGCGGCAGCTGTAACACTTTTCCCATTGGACCCTTTTCAATCCTTTCTCATTACTCTGAGCCTGAAAATGTTGCTGTAACAATAGTAGTAGGGGTGGGGGTGTGTGTCAAATCACAATCAGGAATTTTAGGGCAACATATTGAGAATAAAATACAGATGCTCTTGTTTGTAATGTAGGTACTAAAATAACTGTGTGTTTTGGCATAACCTTGTCAATGAGTTAAGGTGCACTGAAAGCAACAGTCTATATCTGTCAGTTTCTGTGCTGCGTGTATGTGGATGGGATGGTGGGACAGAGGGTTGTTAAATCATCCACCCCCCTGCTATGATCAGCTGACCGAAACAACCCCCACCCTAGGCTCTCCCCTCTAGGGTCAGCTGCTGACCTTGTCCATGCAGTCAGTAGATTGATGCCCGCACTGCCACACACAACTGATGTGTGTGTGAGTATGTGTTTTCATGAGGTAAGTCTGGGCCCAGTAATTGAAAAACCACCACTGGTGTCTGTCTCTCTCTCTGGATTACGTTATGCCAAGCTGTCTGCATGTTCTACATCCCTGACATATCTGCTCGGCTGAGACTTGAATAGCACAGCTCTGAGCTTTTCTTTTTCCTTGACCCTCTCAAAGACTTGAAGCAGACACTGACTTTTTGGCAAACCAGCTCTTTGATTAACTTGTCATGAAGAGACTCATTTGTTTTCAGTATTAAAATGATTTGTTTTGGTGCATAATAGTTAAGCACATCCTGTCACATAACTTTGATCAATGAGCCAACTTGTCAAAAAGCCATTGTATTTGTGAATGCAAACACATGGAAAGTTTTACATCTTGTTTAAACACTTTTTAAAGTCTGTTCCGGTCAACTAAAAGTCTTGGGTCTACGGAACTGCTCACCACAGTTTTAGCAGTTCCACTGACTATAAAGAGCTCCACTTAGAACCCTAACCAAGCCTAAACTGATGCTAAAAAGCCTCTGGCAATAATCTTTAATAACTGTTTGATACACAAGTTGAGTTTGCCTAACAACTGAGCTGAAATTAAATTTTTATTTTTATTTTGAAGGGATGGTCTGAGAAACAAAGAAAAATGATAAATTTCAATTCTATTTACATTTTTATAGCTGTGGGGTCAAAAGAAAATTATGCGTCATCTTTTTCTACCCAACAGACAGCCTAGTCTAGCCGATCCCAGCCCAGGCCAATCAAAGCGGTATACCCAGTCCAACAACCTCCTGACAGGCAAGCCTTCATGTAGTGCCAAGTCTGAGTAAAACAAGCCAGGGACAGCTTGCTGCTTACAAGCCTCCTGGAATTTTCCAGTGTTTTCAGATGTTCTGGGAAATAAAAAAGATGCCATGTAAAGTGTCCCAGCAAGCAGCCAAATGACAGAGCTGGTTCAAAGAACTGCTTTTTTAGTTGTGTGTGTAGAAGAGCCCGAGGCTTACACTTACACTGAGCTGACTACTTTAAACTAAGGCTCTTCGATGTACAGGGTACTGCCAGAAAATAAACCTAACTGGCAAATTCAAATTCTTTCTCCAGCAAAGAAGGACAAGCAGAGTTAAATGTGTAAAGAAACACAAGTTGAGAAAATCTGAAAGGCAGAGAAGAAAGAGCCAAAAAACAAACAAACAAAAAAACAAAAACAAAAACAAAAAACAAAACAGGGAAAATTCATCTCCTTTGTATTTGGGGTGGTGACAAGAGGAAGTCACCCACAAATAGGTGCCTTGAGGATGAGTTGGCATTCACAGAGGCATGTCTCAATAGTTTAAAACTGCATCTTGAAAAAGGAAAGAAAAGAATAAATATGCCTGTAAAAAAACACAATGGGCTTCTGAAATGGATATGTAAAATTTAGAAAACATAAGAAACACAAAGCATATGAAAAACAATTCACAGTAATAGTAACTGTGCATGTGTAGTTGTGTTTGTGTGAGAGAAACTAACTACATGTGTGAGCCTGCGTCCACAGTGTTGAGAAAAGTAAATGTGACGTGAGTGTTGACGCAAGATGACGTCTCAGTTATGCACGTATTTCAACACAGCACAAAACACTTGCAATGGGGTAAATGCTGTCATTTGGGACAGTCACGTGCAAAAATTTTATTAAATTTTGATTGAAAGAATGTGACTGTGTCAACTGATTATAATGTTGAAGAACATTACAATAGATTATATTATCTTTAGAGGACAAAAACAGACACTCATTAAGTAGGGCCTAAACTAAAATTCAAAGTGAAAGTTCTGTGTCTGACATTAGGCAAAGTTTTACAATATCTTATCTTTACTTGCTCTATGTGGGAGACCAATACTTGATGACAGGGAGGTTTGTAAGTTGTATGAAATGAAACCTCCTAAGTGTATATTCACAGGTTTTTTGTGTTATCTGAAATAACCTGGCTTTATTTTGTTGTCTGCATGACACACACCCACACTTTTCACACACCTGTGGTCATCATGCTTTGAATCAGAATGGTGGGCTCGTTGCCAGTAAATTGCTGATTTGGATCTTAGCCAAGAATCAGCTGGTAACTGTCGTGGGAATTTACTCTGTTACGACCATGGGCACAGTGGCCGGGACACCAGAAATTTGGCAATTATGACAAGCTGACCACACGTTCATCTAATGATAGCTGCGTGTTGTTTATTTATCCTGATTATCCTGTGAACCATCTCAAGTTGAAAGAACCCTCTAAAAATATTGACAGACATTATTTACTGAATATATTCCACACTTTGTGGGGAGAATGGGAATGAGCCTCAACATCAGTTCAATCTGTTAAGGGACACAGTGGGCCAAAATAATTTTCTTCATGCTAGTCAAGCAGAATAGTGTAAAATCCCACCGAGAGGGCTGTCACAAATTTATTGAGTACCATGACTGCCTTCTATTACAGATGACTGTTAGAGAGACAATACAACATTACAGCTTTTTTTTAACTTGGCGGAAAAAAAAAGCAGCATCTCAATTGTGACCAAGTTAACCTATGTGACCAAGCAACCACTGATGCATAAGAACTGAAATCATTTTTTAAGAGTAAAACCAGATGATCTGTAACACCTGACATCTTCATCCTACTGCAACGGCTGTCCTGCTTTCTGTCTACTGTCAGACCGGACAGATTTACTGCATTGCATATCCTGCATTTTAGTATCATGAATTGTTTTTTAAGGCCAACAATAATTAACTAGAATATCACCCTGTCATGTTGTCTTTTCAACCTGCATGAGTTACTCCACGGTTGCAAATAAAGTTGGCAATGACATGTGATACATTAAATGCAATACTCCTTTGTCTTGGCATCATAGGAAACCTGCCCCCATCCTCTATCTTCTTGCCCCTCCATTCTCCACTAATCACCCCCCCCCATGCTCTCACTCATCCTCACCATCATTGTTTGTTCACTTCCCGTAAGCTGCACGACTAGGTCATGCATGAGGTTTAATGTAATACCAGGAAACTGACAACATGTGCCCACCGAGACGGAGCCCTGCTGCACCCTTGGCCTTAGATAATAGGTTCACAATTGTTCAAGTCTCTCTTTAAACCATAATTAAGTATTTTGCACTAAAAAGACTTTAGCTTTGGAAGAAACTCTCAATTTGTCTAAGTCTGACTTTTGAAGCCTCAGATAAGCTTCAGATAAATGTTGCATGGAACGAGGACTGTGAATTTTGTCCTCCAGCTTTTACACTGGAAATGCCTTTGGAAGGGAACCTCTCTATGTGTTCATATGAGCACTGCCTATTTCTTTATGACAGACGTGAAAAAAGTGAACCTATTCTTCAAGGGTGCAGAGCATATTTCGTGACATAAGATGCTAGGCAAACAATGACAGTGATATTGATGCTTGGATACTAACTACAGTTGTTGTGAAGAGAGACACCCCAGTCAACCGGCAGCGTGACTTACAGAAGCAAATGGGCCCAGGCTACAGGATCATTTGTAGCCTAATTTAATGTCCAGTCATTGATTTCATAGGTAGTGAGTAACTTTTACAGCCTAATGATTAAGAAAAAAAAAAAAAATGTTGACATGGTAAGATTAGCCAATCAGCTTAATCAGAAATTCTGTGGAAATGGGCTCCGCATTCCTCGCACTAATAAAGTCATTAGACCGATGATGAGCTTTAGTTCCACCAACACTGTATAGTCCAATGAATTTAAAAAAGCAATGCAGCTCTATTCACAATCCAATACAACGATAGGCATATTTATTAGCCACCCAGAAAACAGACAAGAGTGCTATTTAGCCTAACAAGATATCAGGTTCTAGCATTTACTGGAAGATAGCAAGGAGTGAGGCAGACAATCATTTCTCCTAGTTCCTGGATGGGAATAAGAGTCTCAATGGTGCACCAGGTGACTGACTGGCATAATGGCTTGCCAGCACAGAAATTCAGTCCACCTGGCAAACAGGCCTACTTTTAGCAGCGAGTCCAAATCCATAGCCTGCATTACCTTTTTTGACATTTTTCAGTTGACATGAGGTGGATTAGTGTCATAACCAGATATTAAACAAGGACACCAGATCTTGTAGTCACTAATGAAAAACTAATTTGAGAACTTTTTTAAAAATAAATTTTCACACAGGTTAGGTCTGTCACCTGCCACTAATTTTTCCATACTCTGCATAAGTAATTTTACAATATCAATTCCAATGTAGGCCAAGCTCCAGACAGAAAATACTGAGTTAAGAAAAATCCCATGCCTGCAGGACGTATTTTCGAAATTCATTCAACGAAGTTAAAATTAAAAGCACAACCATAAGTGGGTAATTAAGTGCTTACTAGTCTAAAGCTCCTCGATAAGGACAATAAAAATTCTTCGTGCACGCAGCTTTCTGTTAGTCACAATTCCTCATTTAATACTTTTCATTTACTGGCCATGATGTCACAAATAAAAATAGTTTTCAACAAAATAACAACAAGCTTTAAAACAACAGACTTGATTCAGCGTAATATATGGCAAAAAGAAGCAAACAGTACCAGTACCTTGGGAAGTGGTCGTCCCAGCTGTGAATACAATTTAGTCCAGAGATGCATGAGAGACATGGGTCCAAATGCTGCAGTATTTGGGGGGAGGGGGGTAAAATACACACACACTTACACTCCTGCTTCACCTTGAATCCCTGAATGCGACAGCCTCTGCCATGTGTTGGTCAAAGTATTGGTATTCACCCTACAGCTGGTGCACTTCAACCCAACAGTGGACTCTCACTAGCCCTTTCACAGTTCCTCTCTGGTTCAACACACACATCTGCCCCTACCTCAGGTACGCTCTGGGCGATGAGCTCACACATACAAACTCTGTTGGTCTCACAAACAGAGACACAGGCAAGTCTAAAACATGCTTCCTGCTTCAGTAGGACAGTCAGGCATTTGCATAGAGGGCTTAGTCATAGTGATTGAGGACTAGTTCCTCAATGCTCAAAAAGGTGGTTGGAGAGTGAGTGAGAGAGCAGAAGAGGGGAAGGGAGGGGAGAGGTGGGGAGAGGAGGGAGGGAGGAGGGGAGGAGCTTTCAGGAAATGATGCTTTTGTTGGTAAGTGACTGGAGTTACTGGCAGTCGGGCCCATTTTACTGTACATGGTGTAATTCAACCGCATTGTAGTGTAAACAGTATTTCGCTCTGGACCTGGCTGCTTCTCACACCCCACTGCTTACTGCTATGTTTAATGGGCTTGGGCCACTATTTAATGATTATTATATTTAGAGACTGACTCCTTGCCTGGCTGCCTGTCTTATTTCATACTCTGGTCTTTTTTAATTGTCTGCACATGCTCAATTTCAAGACCGCTGTTCTAGTCATGATTACTGATTAATATAATGATATACAGCTTAGAGGTGTAAAAGCTGACAGTAGGAAAGCAAAGAAGTTGTCTAACTAATTGGAGGTGATTCACTTGTGAGAATGCAAATACAGATCCCAGTAGACTTGAGTTGTCAGTCATCCTGTCAAAACAATCTCCTGTTGAGTCAGTTCTGTTGTGTTAATTTGCACTGAAAATGATTTAACAAGCAAATTTATAGTTTTCACAAGGCCCACCAGTAGAGGATATACTGAAAACATTACAGAAAGCTCAAAATAACGAGGGACAGCTGAAGTGGTCAGACATGTATTAACAGGTCAATTGCAAGTAGAAAATGTGCCTATTCAAAGGGTCTTTCAGGCGTTAGCCAGGACTTCTATCAGTGCAAAATTATACACAAATACCTCATGATAAATGGACATTCCCATTTACTGGAACTAGGGACACGACTGTTTAAAAAACAATATTCTGGGAATCCGATGGCAAATGGGTTATTTCAACAAATCCAAGATGGTGATCAAAGACAATGTTGTAACATCAGTTTTTCTGATAGAAAGGGAATGGTAACTGCTCAAGAGCCAGACATAAATTAGGAAATTTGTGTTATTTGAAAACTATAAATAATGTGATTTATTTCCCCCATGGATGCAACAGACAGAGGAGTCCATTTGCACACCCAGCTTCCAGGAATAATGATATCAAGCCAGCATGGTGAGGTACTATACTGTCCATCTCTGCTCGACTGAAGGGGAGTCAGACTGTTAGAGACAGAGTGGCGCCTGTCCATGTTGTCATCATTTGAGTGGGAATCCTCTGAATAATGTGTGTGTGTGTGTGTGTGTGTGTGTGTGTGAGATAGTGGGACGTAGAGGGTCATAGGGGAGTGATTAATCATTGATGAGCCTCTTTAGAATACTTAAACACGCAAACAGACATACCTTATTGCATCACAGCCTAGACAAGGAAGGCTCTATCCTTTCATATCATGACTTCACTGACAACAGACCAACACGATTAATGTGTAAACGCTCCAACATGCAGTGTCTTTGTCATATGCACATATGTACTCCTGTTGTGTAATGTGGCTCATTTCGGATTTTGATTCCAATTCTCATTGACTTCTTGTTCCAATTATAATATATATATATATATATATATATATAAATATATAAAATATCTATCTATCTACCTATAACTATCTATCTATATATCTATATCTATGTCTATGTCTATGTATATCTATATCTATAGCTCTGGAAAAAATTAAGAGACCACAGCAATTTTTTCTGAAATCAGCATCTCTACATGTATGACAGCCATTCCATTCCAGTGTCTGTTGAATTCCAACACAAGCACACCTCACTCTACTTAATGAGGTACTGATTAAGTGATCAACCAAATCTTATTTAACGAGGAAAAGTATAAAAACCTCTGCTGTGGTCATCACTATCCTCTTGCAATAGGACCAGCTGGATGGCAAAAACAGTGCTAGTAGTACCTCAAATGTAATTGGAATCAAAAAATAACTACTGACCATGCCAAAAGAAAAGTTTTGAATGAGGAAAAGAAGGGTTCAATTCTGGCTTTACTGGCAGAGGGATATAGTGAGCGTCAGGTTGCTTCCATCCTTAAAATGTCTAAGACTACGGTTCATAAGAACAAGGTCAAGCAGCAGGCATTAGGGACAACAAAGTTACAGACCGGCAAAGGGCGAAAACGACTCTCCACTGAATGGGATGACCATCAACTCATTCGAATGTAACTCAGCAACCATAGGATGACATCAAGTGACCTACAAAAAGAATGGCAAATGGCAGCTAGGGTGAGGTGCATGGCGAGAACGGTTCGAAACAGGCTCCTATGGGCAGGGCTCGAGTCGTGTAAAGCTAGAAAAAAATGACAAGAAAAGAAGAGCCAGGCTGAGGTTTGCAAAAGACCATAAGGATTAGACCATAGAGGACTGGAGTAAGTTCATCTTCTGTGATGAGTCCAATTTTCAGCTTTGTCCAACACCTGGTCATCTAATGGTTAGACGGAGACCTGGAGAGGCCTAAAGCCACAGGGTCTCGGACCCACTGTGAAATTTGGTGGAGGATCGGTGATGATGTGGGGGTGCTTCAGCAAGGCTGGAATCGGGCTGATGCGTCTTTGCGAAGGACGCATGAATCAAGCCACGTGCAAGGTTATCCTGGAAGAAAACTTGCTTCCTTCTGCTCTCAAAATTTTCCCCATTTCTGAGGATTGGTTTTTCCAGCAGGCCAATGCTCCATGCCACGCAGTTAGATCAATCAAGGTGTGGATGAAGGACCACCAGATCGAGACCCTGTCATCTCCAGCCCGATCTCCAGGCCTATAATATGAACTTGTTTTCTTTGCATTATTTGAGGACTGAAAACACTGCATCTTTTTTTGTTATTTTGACAATTTGTCATTTTCTGCAAATAAATGCTCTAAAGGACAGTATTTTTATTTGGAATTTGGGAGAAATGTTGTCCGTAGTTTATAGAATAAAGAAAAATGTTCATTTTACTCAAACACATATGTATAAATAGTAAAATCAGAGGAATTGATAATTTTGCAGTGGTCTCTTAATTTTTTCCAGAGCTGCACATCTATCTATCTATATAATATATATATATAATATATATATAATGCAGGAAATGCTTTGTCATCTTAGATAAACTGTTGCATGAAATTGTTTTTAATACTATACAGGACATGGACACTGAGAAAATGTGTAACTGCCAATGTAATTAAAAGTGCAGTAGGTCTAAACTTTTAGGAATTATAAAGTATGTTTTGTTTTTTTGCTTTTTTAACGAATATTCAGTTCTTATAAAATACAGGATAGATAGAGGTTTAACCATCCAAAGCTAAACTAAAACTTGATTAGATCAGGTTGAGCACACACCCCTAAGGACAACAGAGCACCCATTAAGAACCCTTCAAATTAACCTTTAACTTCCTCTTTTAAACTAGTTCATTCAATTGAGTGTCTTATAAGGAAGTAACCGTGAAATACCGACCGATTTATATCATGAATTGGTTGCAGCAAGAAATAAGTCAAGAAAAACAAGACAATCTTCTATGTCAATAAAATAAAACCCTGAGGCTGAGCACCTTTCAGTTTATCTCCTTAGATTTTCCTTCAAATAGCTTTAAAGTAAAAACAAACATTTTGTCAAATTATATCAAGTGGACATTTCTAAATGTATTGTGCATATTTTTAAAAAAAGATTTCCCTGTATTTCAGCATGATGTATTTAGTATTTTTGGAGGCCCTGGGATTCTGAAGAGAATTTTAGGGTTTTTTGAGTTTGAACTTTGCTCATCTGCACAAAATAAGGGTGTAATGATTGATCAGGTATAGGGTCTGTCGACTTGCAAAGGTTCAAAAGTAAATGCATGCATTACTGGAATCAGTGGACCTTTGCATCTTCCAACCCAGTTTGAGACTAAATAAGGTCTTTCCATGCAAAGATGCATGCTTTTCATGACCAAATGGGTGCTCAGGGATTTTCTTCCACTTTAAAAGCATGTACAGTGTGTTAGGGATATAGTATTGACAAAAGTTTTTGGGTATGATGTATTTTGCAAATAAAGCAATTCTAAAACTAATAAAAGCAAGACTAAAAAGTGCTGTTAAAGCAGACCTGATGCAAATGAACTCTTCCTAGATGTGCACTGTGCACAGAAGAGCATTAATGTGTAATAGTGAGACGAACCAGACAGAGAAAGAGTGAGTATGTAGCAAGAGACTAAGACTGTGAATATGCCTAAGCGTGTGTGTACAAAGAATATACATTACGTGTGTTAATGTGTGTTCTTGCAGAGTTGCTGTTCACTCTTTGAGGTTAGCCAGAGTGGTTAGTGAATGATATCTGTTTTTTTTGTATTCCAGTAAGTCTTGTTTTCATTTTGACACACTGCATAAAGCTTCATGTACTTAAGAGCCACAAATGAACCAACCTAAGCTTGGGCAGGTGTGCACGGTTGTCCGTGGCATAGTGTGCAATTCTTCCTAAAACCACAGTGAATGAGTTTAAAGATTCAGCTACTTTTAAAGCTCAGTACTAGTGTTTTTTGATGGTAGTGGTAACATTTACAATTCTTCTTAAAATTACCTGTGGTGGTTTGTGCATGGTTCAGCAAGATAATGGAAGCCACAACCTGCCATTAATTCTTGTACAGACCTAATAAAGATGAGTAAATATGATGAAGCCTTAGTTTCTTTCTTCTTAATTTCTTACTTTTTTGCCAAAGTTTCCATTGTTGATTGTTGTTTTATGAGTGTTTTGATAATGCTTCATTTTATAGGGTCCTTAGTTTCTCAGTAACTCCCAAGAAAGGATTTTAGGGAACTGTGATTTTTGGGGAAGTATCCTGGAAAGGACTATGCAATTTGGTTCTGACATGTCAAATGATCAGTTACTGTAAGCTGTAGACCAATCAGCCGCAACATTAAAACCACTTACCAGTTTTAATGTTGTGGCTGAATGGTGTAAGTAATTTCATAAAGCAATTGTCTAGCTCTATTTAATCTCTGAATTATAAATTTCTAGAAAATAAAAAATAAATTTATCTTGATGTTTGTATTTTATTTATGTCATTTAAATTAGTGAAAATGAATGAATTATTTATAACATGCATAAATGACTTGTAACTTAATTTACTACATTATGACAGATCTGATGCCTCATAAGGAAAAAAAGTTTAGGTGGAAATTTCTATTATGATGTAATGGGGGCATTTTCTGGTCGCACTGAAGCCCAGTTCTATGGTCCAGATCGGATAAATGTTAATAAAGATGCGAGACGTCAATTTCATCCACCTCATTGTACAGTGGTCATGTATTCTATTTCAGTTGTTAGCTATTGATATATTGTAATTGACTGATAATATCAGTGATATGGAGTCTCCAATTGAGGTCTATTAAATCTAATACAAACAAACATTTGGCTCTTATTTTCAAGTTACCAGCAATCTAGAGATTGACATCCTGTCCATATGCTGCAACAGTGTGTTTCCTTACAATATCAGGATATTCCAACAGAGCTCTGCTGAACTATATAAACAAACTACCACTGCGGAAAGCCATGCAAACCACAATGACTCTACAGCTCTAACTGAAACAGGGAGCTGGTTTGAGGTAAACATGGCAGTCACCTAACAATCAATCACAAAAAACATACATCAAAAGTCCCACTTGCCTAAATGTGTTCTGTATTGTCATGGTTCAACAGCACAAAGAAAACAAGAAATCCTGCTTTCTGATTGTTGACATACTGATGAAAAAACGGGCAGGGTCGCCATGTGATAGTGATGGAAGTGGAAAAAAATGGCAACTGAAAAAGAGGGCTGCGTGTGAGGTGGTGGAATAGTCATTATGACCCTGTGACTTACATTTTCTCTGCATGCCTCACATGGCAGGGAGTGTCAAAACCAGAAAGAACAGCTGAGAAAGCACAACACAAGCACAAAACGTCTCTCTCACTGTCGCGCAGGCACCATAACATTCCATGTCTCTAGTGCCAGAAAACCAAACTTGCTGCTCATGAATGCACCGATCATGAAGGAGGCAATTTAAACTAAACAACATATAAAAGACAACTGTCGTGTCATACCTCTCTAAATATGTACACAGATGATTAGATCCAACATCTATCACATAATCTTGAACCCTTGTAATTACCTGTAAAGAAGACAGCCATAGCCAGATGGGCTAACACGGGGAGATGGAAAACTAGGGAAACCCCACATGAATCACAAAATCCATGCCAGTGCTACCACACACGTGATGATATCACTTTCTTGTATATGAAAGCCATCATGTGTAGTCTTTGTTGCTGAAATCCTCCCTCGGCATAATATACTGACACAATCATTTTCATAGAACTTTAACCATCTTCTTTTTTTCCACAGAACTATAACACGTATCCACACACCTGGACACAAACATGAAGTGAAACTCTTCCATGTAATTTTTGTGTCTACTTGTACTCCCCTTCAAACTGTTGCTGACTCCTAACTACAGTATATGTTAACAGAGACTTGAGTGTGCAAGACCACTGCATATGCAAATAACTCTGATACAGCTTCAACATCAAAAACTTGCAAAGGACTAACTTCACTGTTCTTGCAGGTGTTTCTGTGCCAGTAATAATAATGTGTAACTGTAAGGACATGCACGAGTTGGAATACTAGAGGTATTAAAAATCCCATCAAAAGAGGCAAAGTTCATTTGAAACCATTAAACTCAGATATGATGTTTCTACAAGAACACTTGAAAAAGTGTATCTCAACAGATCCTCTACTATAACGATCCAAGGAATAACTCAAGCAAATTTTCAAATTCAAACACACAGACACATATATATATATTTTATATTGCATATACATATTATATATAAAGTCAAGACCAGAGGTATTTGGACATCTACACATTTTTTCTACATTAAAGTGCCAAGTCTCAGGTTTAATTTGAGTAGGTTCACATCAATATAGAAAGAACTCTTTAGGAGACATAGCCCATTAAACACAAGGTGCCCAAATTTTAGAGATTCAAAAGTCAGGGGACACTTGGCTACTAAATGTTTCTTGGGCAACTGTGTGTTGTTTCAATGTAGTTCATGCACAATAGAGCTCACATACGGCTCAGAGATGATTGAGCAATTGAGTCGCCATTTAAACTGAGGTGGAGTTTTCTGCCAATACGAGGAGTAAAAGGTGACCATGCAAGTGAAAAAGATAATAATGAGGCTCAAACAAAAAAAAAAAAACAAACAAAAAAAAAAACAAAAAAAAAAAAATCTAAGTACACTCACTCAAAAAAAAAGGTGTGTAAAAAAAAAAAAAAAAAATGGCACACAACTCTGGAGGTAGATGGTGTGGCACGAGTAAATGGATTAATATTTTTCTTTTCTGGTCTTATTGACCACTCAAAGCACTTTACACACACACACACACACACACACACACACACACACACACACACACACACACACACACACACACACAAACACACAAAATACATCGGAGGCAATTTGGGGTTCAGTATCTTGCCCAAGGACACTTAGGGGAAATATGTGAACTGGAGGAGCCAGGGATTTGAACTTCTGGTTAGTGGACAACCCGCTCTACCTCCTGAGCCACAGCTGCTCCCAAGTCTTGTGGACGACCAGAAAATAATGGTGGAGAAGAACCCCTCTAATACTGAACAGCAAGTCATGAATGCTGTACAGGATGTAGGCGTACATGTATCCTCGCCAATGATCAAGAGACTTGACTTCATGACCATAACCTCAGAAGATTCACTGCAAGATGCAAACCCCTGGCAAACCTTAAAAAGCAGAAAGGCCCAGCTGCTGTTCACAAAAAAACACAAAAAGATACAAAACAAAACAAAAATCAACCTCTGTCAACATTATGGAAAGAGGAAATTGTGGAAAAAACAGGAACAGGTTATGGTCCAAAGCCACCACCTCATCTGTCAAACATGGCAGTGGTTCTTTTATGGCTCACGCATGTACAGTTGCCAACTGAACTGGCACACTGGCATTTAAAGATGATTTTACTGCTGAAGGAAGCAACATGATGAATGCAGAGGTATACAGGGGCGTTATGTGTGCTCAGATTCAGCCAAATGCATCAAAACTCATTGGAAAAACTCACTGAAACACCACTCCTCCCTTTTACAGCCTAACTTCCAACTCTTAGTAGATAAATTAACAGCTAAAATTCATTAATTCTTTAAGGAGATAGGACTAAATAATAATACTTTTCCTATGGAATTACAAAAACCCATAGGATAAGTAGAAAACATCTCTACAAATCCAAATCTAAAGGAATATTAGCTCTTCCAAATTTCATTCTTTATTACTGGGCCTCTGCCCTTAAGTCCTTTGCTTTTTGGCTAGATACCTCAATCTCTCCACCTAACTGGTTAAAAATAGAACAGGAAGATTTCCATTCCAATTCCATGGGTCCTAGCTCCCACTCCAACTGATAAATCAATCTACACCTATAATCCTATCATACATAACTTAACACGTATATGGAAACAAATATAATCCCATTTTGGTTTTAAACATATCTCTCGCTTTAGACATCACACAAAAACCCAGTTTCACCCCATCAAAATTAGATAAAACCTTCTGCACATGGAGTGAGTCAGGAATCCATAGCGTCAAAGATCTATATACTCTATACATTAATACTAGAACCAGAACCTTTATTAATTGTATCTAAAGCACAAGAAGACTCACTGTAGCCCAACAACAATTCCTCTCTTTCTGCCTCATCACAGCAGAAAACAAAAAAAACCCCCAAACTACTATTTACAGTATGTCATGGAAAGAAACAACAGTTCCTATCTTGAAAATGTGGCTACATGATCTAACCTGTACATTATATTTGGAAAGCATAAGATATGTCTTAAAGGGCAGACTCCCACACTATAATACGATTTGGCAACCCCTCATATCACACCTTGCACACAGAAGCTCCTGAGTTGTAACCTACATTAATACACCGTTTCATTTGATCTAATAAGTAAATGAGTGAAAGAAGGCTACGGAAGAAGGAAACAGGCACGGGTTGGGAGGATAATAGTGTTCCTATTATAATATTTAGATTTATTTGTTTTTTTTTATTTAGTATATACACATTTATTTTTGTCAATTTTTATTTCATTTAATTATGTATTTCTTTTTTTTTTTATTTCTTTGAATGCACATGGAAATAACTTTATAATTATTTCATATGAATTAAAATGAGCATTGAAATTACAATAAATTGCTATGTATATTTTTCTTTGGCTCAATAAAGAAAATTTTGAAAAAAAAAAAAAACAACAACTTTTCTTTCCATAAACAATGTCTAGGTTACTTTGGGTAATCAACAAACCTAACAGTCAACACTTTTTTTTGGAACTACTATTAGTGTTGTTTGGTTTAAACTCATCCCTGCTCTTTGAACATGGAATAAACTTTGCACATTTGTGGGGACATAAAATCCGGGTCAACAGCAGTTTAAAGTGATATAATAAGAAAAATTTGTATTATTCAGAGAAAAGCTGTAAAAACGCATAATCAAGGTAAGAAATGCGCTTTCCCTTGCCATTGCTGTCACATCTCAACCCTTCCGTTATTATTTACTGTTTTGTCCTTATGTTGTACCAAGAAAAACCCAGACTACTATGCCTTTTCTACTGTCAGACAAGCTAATCATGAGGGGGATACTGCCAGTCCGCTTGGTAACCCATGACTACTCTTCTTTAAAACTCATCATTATAGCATATTGTGTTTTACTGCGGTTCCATAATGCCACTCATCAGCTCAGTCCAAATAGGCTTTAGATTAGAAACTCACTGGTCTGTGTCATTACAGATGGCTCCTATTCATACAATGCTAAATATAAGGAATTGGCTGGATGAATACAAAAGTGCACAGAAACAGAAAATGCAAATGACGGATAGTAACCATCCAAAATGGTGAGGTAAATATGTGAGTGAGTAAAAGGCTGAGCCTTTATTTCAATGTCCATGTCTAAGCATTTCCCCTCCTAAAACAAATGTTGTATTATTATTATAGCTGTATCCCCAGGGAAGGGATAATCTTACAGACATCAAATTATTCACAAAAGCTTAAAAACCCTTCTCAAGAATATTCTTATATCTTCAAAAGGTTACGGAAACATATCTCACATTGTGGACTCATTCCAAGCATGAAAATTACACAGATTTCTGAAGATGGAGTGTGGAAGTGTAGAAGAATGTTAAATTACAGTGACTTATAAATGACATGTCTTGACAGGAATGGGGCAGGTACTGCTGCAGTTGTCTAGACAACACTAGGCTTTAATTAGGCTGTTGAATGGTAAATTAAGCTGAGCTGAATACACACAGAGGACAAGATGAAAGAAGTGGGTGTGAGGCATGGTACATTGTGTTAGAATAGGTATGAGCGTTTTCATACTGCCTCTTGCAAGCATTAAAATGTGTGTGTGTGTGTGTGTTACTTTAACGCAAATAAAAATATGCCAACATATAAACCAGATATATAAAACTAACCTGTGGGAAATCTCCATTTCTAGGGAGGTTGAGGCTGGCAAAGTTCACATCAGGGAATCCCGAGGACATGTCCATGTGCACATCCGGAGTGGTGGTGGTAGTGCTGCTGCTGTAGTGGTATTGCCTGGAGGGGTAAGAAGAGGTACTGTGTATTTTATTGCTACTCATACATATATACCGAGTAAGACTGACACATGCTGTTTTCTTCATCCTGATAAAATTTACACATTACAACTGCAAAGCACAATCACAGCCTTCCACTATGCAATAAGCAGCTCCAAGAGAGAAATTAAAGGGGCACTGGAAAGTATCTAATGTGATCAAGTAGTCAAATGTCACAGTCAGAACAGTACTAGATGATGATCTGGTGTTATACCAGAAATATGGTGGCTTAACAACATTACATCCTGTTTTTAGCAATTCCAACAAATAACACAAAGTTAACAGAAGAAAACACTTATTGGTATTGAGGTATTAAAAACCAAAAAGAAGCAATTTCAACTGTCAAAGATAAAAGAAGGTTAACAGAGACACATATACATAGGTCTGACATAGCACAGGAGGTAAAGGTTTTTATTTAAAAAAATAAATAAATTTAAAAAAAGGCAGAGAGAGAGAGAGAGAGAGAGAGAGAGAGAGAGAGAGAGAGAGAGAGAGAGAGAGAGAGATGTCAAAGAGAATAAGAACTCCTCTGACCTGCTGTGAAGATCCAGCGTCCACCTTTTGTTAATACCAACCATTCTCCTTTAGCCCAGTATGAGAGACAGGTCTACAAACCATCATATCCCCAACAGAGACTTTTTCAGTTTCTTCATGAGAACAAGTAATGTAAGAACCCACTATTCTGACTATGGTTAATACACTCTCAAAATGAAAGTGAAACAACCTTATCAAGGTGGAACTGTAACCATACTGTCCCATGCTCCTCTCATCCAATCATGTGCCAGGGCTCAGGCTCAGAGGGAATGAGCTTGGCCAAAGCTATTCACAGGATTTGGCTCTGTGTCCTGATCCATGGGCCAGAGATTGGAGAGACTGATTGATTTAAGTTCAAAACACAGCAAGAGGATGAAATGGCAGCCCTAGGCCAGTGTATAGAAGCTAGTCTATGAAAAAAATGGTTCCTGTAGAAAAATTTTTTGAACCACAAAAACAACAAAAACATGCATCAAAATTCAATATTTTACGATTTCCATGTTCAAATGTTAAATTGTTAGTGACTGTCTGTTTTAAAGAATTTAAAGACATCTTTTAAATAACCACAAATATCACTGGGCTACAAGACAAACAGCAGTTTTTTTATTTTGGTTTTCCGTCTAAAAGTGATCACTGATGCACAAATATTTGTTTTTAAAAAAAAAAAAAAATAAATCACAAGCTAATGGTGGCAACTTTTGGTTGGTATGGTTCTGTTTTCCGCAATCATGCACATAAAAAGGTTAAATATGACAATATATCAAGTTAACTATTATAATAGTTAAAGATGAAAATATAAACTACAGGGGTCATGAGAACATACTGGTAAAGAATCGTTTTAGTTCCCAGACAGATCATAGCACAGTGAATGGTAACATTCATCCATACTGGAAATCCCCTCCTGGCCCTTTAGTCAACAGTGATATGACAGTGATATTATTACAGCAGAAGTATTGGCAGGCTGGAATCAGCTGCTTTCCAACAACACAAAACTGGTTAGGGGCTCTTGGCCAGAGGAGCTGATTGACTTACTGTTTGTGTACATGTAGCCTTCCCATACTATGCAGTCTGTAGTTGTGTGCAGATCTTCAATGATCCTTGTTATTGCTGCACAATCTTTTAAAGTGTCAGAACTATTGTAGATTTCAAACATTGTAATGTGGTTCAATCATAAAGTTTAATGTTGCAGTTCACCAGGAGCGCTGCTCTTCGAAACACACCTAACTAGCAAATAGGCAACAAACTTTAAACACACTAACACCTATACTGCAGCAGAACTTGGAATAATTGGAAAACAAATTCGCAACCTTATATTAGCAGGGATAATGCATAATTGTAAGACTTTGAACAGGGCAGATTTACTTGGTAAGATTCCCTTCAAATGACTGTAAAAATAAAAAATAAAAAAAGGAAGACATGATTCCATACAAATTCACTTCTTTTATGTATTTGTGGAGACAGAAATAGAAAGACCATTATTTTCCTGCTTTTGTCTTTTAAGAAAAAGTAAGAATCAGGCCCCCCCTCATGCAACACACAGCATGTTTTTTTTTGCATCTCAGCCTGATCAGGCTGATTATTGCTTTATCAAAAATGAATTTTTACCAACAACTGCTTTAACAGAATTTGTGTATTAGGGGGAAGTTTCAGTTCAGGTTTGAGTTTTAATGTTTTTAAAATGCTATTGATTTCTTACTGTTTAGAAAGGAGTGAACTAGAAGTGAAAACGTTTCAACCACTGACCCCCATAGCATTTTTAGGTAATAGAAGTACAGTATGTAGACTAGTATGTAATACCCAATTTGTCCTTGTATTCAAGTAAACAGCAGGACAGTGCCAAAATTTGTGTAATTTAAACTGAACTCAACACTGCTCATTAAAAGACAAAGGTTTCTTAAGATTCACTGTGAGAAAACAAATTCCTTCAGAATGGTTATCAACAGTATGTTGCTACTTTTATTCAGAGACAAGGATTTTTATCAGAGTTTACAATATGGTTTCAGGTTGCTCAGGCAACTGTGACACCAGACAATAAACAACTTCTAAGATTCCTTGGAAGAACGCTTCCTTACAGCCAGCACAACCACGAAATTTAACTCTCATGATATCAGCAGTGTGCAATAAGTGAACTTTGACTCATAGCACCAGGAAACACTCCACTCTGGCTGCGGGCAGTATAAACACTGAATAACACAGAGATGGCAGACAGCAGGTCAAAGTAAACTTTGGAGAAGGGATATCAAAAAGCTCACCCTGAGCTATTCTACACTAAACTCACTGTCTCATTGCATCAAAAAGAATATGGTAAAAGAAAGAAGCTCTGATGTTTCTACAGAAACTCTCTGAAATGTGGTCTGTAGTGTGGTCGTATTTCACAGAGGCATGCTAACCTTAATTACGACACACAATCTGAGCTTTCAAGATTAATAACTTAAGACTATGTCACAGACAACCAGAAATATGCAAAAACAAAAGTATGCAGATCAGTGGTTTGAATCTTATTTTTCTGCTGTAAACAAACACCCAGACTCAGCAGTGTGGGACAAACCTAACCATACACCAACACAAACTGTTACTGCTATTGCTGAAAGACTGAAAACAGTGGGCCTTATTTTCCCCCTTGAAATTGTTTGGTAAAACAAACAAACAAACCCCCCCCCCCAAAAAAAAAAAAAAAAAAAAAAAAACCACACAAGCACAACTGGAAAACCCAGTGTATTTTAGACCAATAATATAATCATCACTGGTGAGGTTTTACTGCGTTAAAGTGTAATTCTTTTTTTTCGTCAGCCAACAGGTACCCTGAGATCTGTAAGTAGTAGATAGTGACATAGCACATGTATTTAAAATCAGTATATATGAGCCTAAATTCCTGAAGATGTCAACATCCAGAGCAAAACCAGCACGAGGTGTACATGGCTGCAGTATGGGACTGGCAGTGCATCACTAGGGAAGATACCAAGCATCTAGTGCTGGCTATGGGCTGTAGGACTTCAGTTGTTGATTCAGTTCAGTCGATGCTGATACCAGTATATCTGTCATAGTCAAACAAATACGGGGTGGGAACAGAGAAAATACATTATCATATACAGTATTTTAGCATGTTAGAGGCCAATCACATTCACGACTCCTTCTCTTTAAATACGGCTCTCCCCACCATGACGCACTGACAGTTTTGGAATCCTGTACAGTTTTCCCCAGAGGAAGCATATTGTCTGGGACTTGCAGAATTGCAAATATGAATACACCTGCTAAACTATATTTACAAGAAGATGTTTCCCATTTCATTACTCTGAACATGTTGAAGATCCCACGGGCTCAATTTTTTCCATGCATAATACTGCGTAGCTTGCCATCACAATCTGCAGTTAAATATCACCATAGTGCCAGAAATAAAATAAAAAATTACAATTAAAAATGTGGTTTAGTATTTCACATGTTGTAGCCAACTGCTTTTGAAATATGATTTGAATTATTTTTAAAGTTCAATTCAGTTAGATTCGACTGCCTTACATGCAAAAATAAATACTGACAATGTGGAAAGCAGCAGTAGTCTGCTTAATTCTCATTTTACAGCAGGTAAACCTTGGGCAGGCTTTCGGCATTAGCCACCTAGGCGGTCGACTAGGGTGCCTCCAGCTGGAAGGGCACGAAAGAGGAGGAAAAAATATTTTTTTAATCGCTCCTGATGTACTTTTAAAAGTCTATACACCAACGCCTTGTGCGCCCGTTAAATTGATGAAAAAAACTACAATTACTGCCTCGCGATTGTATACTTCGGCCAACCAGTCAAGTATCAGATAAGTCAGGCGTTCCTGATACATCGCATTTGCGAGAATTGGACAGATGTAAGGCCACAGTGACCTTGACCTTTGAGCATGAAAATCTAAATCAGATCATCTTTGAGTTCAATTGAACATTTGTGCCAAATTTGAGGAAATTCCTTCAAGGTATTCCCCAGATATCACGTTCACAACAATGGGACAGACGGACAGATAACCTGAAAATATAATTATGTTACATAGGTGAAAGCACAGGTGCACTGAGCTGTCGACCTGCTCTGAGCAGGCAGGCAGCGACAAACGCAAGACGCAGTTATCCTTGACACTAAGATTGCAGTGCGCTGTTTGACTGGCAACAGCATACTGTCTGCTGTGTGTACTCCTCCCAGTGGGACGCACAGCGAGTCACCGGGATACCTAATGGGTGCAGGTGAGGAAATAACCTCAGTGCAACCCAGGCATATGCAAAAATGTAGAGCCATTCTGTCAGACACATTACTATTATTTTTGATTTTACTGTAGTCTAATATAAAGCTATTTTAGCCATTCCTTGTTGAAGGGGTTTACACAATCATATGGACACTGGACAATGGGAAATCTCAAGTTTTTCTAGCCAGTTGCCTTGAATTTTAAGTCCAGAGTCTTTTTGTTTAAAACATATAGAAATAGAAATATATCCATCTTGGAAGTCTCCCACAACCTCAGGTGAATATCAAGTGTACCCACGTGAGTTCCCAGCTCCAAGGTTAAGAAACTGCCTTGTTACATGCAATTCAAAACACCTTTCAGAATAGGTTAGGTAGTGTGAAAAAGGGCCTGACTGGATATCAGAAGTACTAAACTGAGTGAATAAAAGAGGTAAAGATGTAGATAGATGACTTGTAGAGGTGCAACGACTGGACCTTTAAAGACCTCTGTCCTATTTACTTGGTCTAATTCAGAGTGGAGAAGTGCTGCAGCAAAAAACAACAAAAAAAAAAAAAAAACAAGATCAAAGTCCTGGCTCTTTTTGAAAAAGAACTCAAAACATGCGTGCTAGGTCACTCTGGGACATTTACTGATGATAAATAACACTTAATTAACACCTTTTCAAACCACAGGACCTTGTTCTTTCTGGATGAGGGTCTTAAAACACAGTGATTAAGAAGTAGATGATATTCATTCACACAAATCGTGTTCTAAACCACAGACACATCATGGTTTTGGTCTTATTTGCACATTGTAAAATGAGGAGTGAGATAAGGGTCTTGTAAAACTAGCTTCATGTCAGAAAATTCCACTTTGAGTGAACGTGAAAACCACAGACTGCACTCTCATGTCATCTGATGCTTGAACTTGAACTGAACACACAGCAATAACAATACAAAACACCACTGCTTGAAGAAACTCTTCCTGAGTTATGTTTAGCATGACACATTTGGGGATGAATACATTTAATTCATTTTAGAAGTTTTACCTCTAAGTACATGGTTTTTCTTTAAAATAAAATCTTTCACTATGGAATAAAAGAAGAGACATTGTACGTAGATATCAAACCCACACAAATCTCAGATTTAATCCATATATCATGGTACCGCTTGCTGATGTAAGAAAATAAAACCTGTATCACAACTGTGATACATGGTTCACAGATCTGTGTCATCATAGCATCAAAATTATTATACTAAAGATGATATTATGTAGTAACTGCACAGCCCTACAGGAGATACACTACAAATGAACCATTCATAATAGACTGCTATTACAGATCATACCTAAACTTCCCCATTCACAGATGCTGCTACGCACCGGGATTACATGACAGTAGTTTTAATATTTCTCTTTTACTTGCATACTTGTGCTGTCTCTTTCTTTCTCTCTTTGACTAGTCTTGAAGTCCTTGATATGACACTTATATGTCAATAAAAATTAAATTAAATTCTCCTCCGTAATAGAAATCCCTGTTCACTAAATCCGAGCAAAGGTCAGACCAGCATCCAAGCCCTGCTACACTGAAGCCATGTAGGAAAACGTGCTGAACACCTGCTGCATTTTTCAGCTACACTGTATTGGGTATTGGGCTGAGACAAAACAAGTGCACAGCGATACTGTAGCTCAAAGGATGCAGTATGGACCATGACAAGGATTGCAGCTGCTTCTGTGTGGTTGACATGCTGCTTACTTTGCAAGCACAATGCAGACGAGGTGTTGCACAACACACAAACAACTTAAGTGGGAAGAAAGAGACAAACACCTCTCATTGAGCAGTGAGGTCATAAAAACAGAGCTGAGTTGTAAGATGTTGAGATAAACTCCCCTAATAAAGCTGAAACCAGGCCACGACAGGAAATGGAGGTCAGACAAAGGAGACCATCCCCAATGACATGAGCGGGTGTTTTAGTGTCAGGTTAAGAAGTGATATATTGGTCTGATTGTATTCGGTCACTCCAGGTGTCAGCAATGCAATAGTGGGATCATGTCTGGAACATTTTGGGCACCCTTGAGACAGTTTTAAATTCCAGATATTTCAATCATCAGATAAGACTTTTATGTTAATGTGGGCTGGTGCACCTACATTTTTTAATCGTAAAGCATCAAATCAATCATTGGACACAAACACATCGTCAGATTTACTTAGGAGTGAAGCAGCATAACTCACATTCCAGTTTAAACACTAACCCACACAATTATATATTTATATTCAGTATAACTAGAAACTTTATTCTTTTTTTTAGTCTTTATATCTTCTTTTAGTCCTATGATATTATACTCTCTGTTGCCAGATACACAATTGTGAATTTATGGTATTTTTCCAGTGTAATATTAAGTGAGTGACTATAACAGTATGTATTCCTTTTAATGATTTGAATACATTTTATTTTGGGAGTTGTGTATCCTATTAAGAAGGCCTATATACTAAAGAGGAAGTATATTTGTTTGTCATGTGGATGTGGCTGCCTCAGACAATAATGCATTAGTCAAATATATAAACCATTAGTAGAACTTTCATAAGACACCCACGACACAAACACCATGATCACAATAACTACATTTGGGACATTTTGTTAGCTCATGCATGAAAACCCCTGTGGGTAGTCATCGCTCAGTTCCAACGGTTTACAACCCTCAATCTAAAATGCGTATCCTGTTGCAAGTACTGAACATGGTATTTGTTATGGAACACTTTCTTTAAGTTTCTCAACCACCATTTATGTACTAGTATATAGCGCATAAAGTTACCTCAAAGATACTGTGTCTTTACTTATGATGTTTTCAGCTGATATACTATCATTCTCACGTAATGGTAATTCAAGGTATTGTAACGTGTGAGTTTGTATACACTTACTGGTTTCCAGATTGCATAGGGCAGTGTATGCTGTATTCAGCCTGCTGAGGAAAGGATCCCCAGGATCCAGAGGACACATATATTGAACTCTAAAATACAAAAACATTTAAATCTGTCAAACTTTGTAAAGGGCATAGAAATATAACAATGAACATTTTAAGTGCAACAGAGCTCCCTGATAACGTGAATACACAAACAACTCAGGCTCTATATGTTCGTCACTCCAGTGGTGTATCTTCTGACAGAATTAACAGCAAAAATAAAACTTGTATCAAACTACATTTGTTATGTTCAGAAGAGAATACCATCACCACCATCAAACCAGAGCATTTTGCCATGCACTATAGTGAAAAACTATAAATAGGATATTCTCCAAATTAAGAATGTATTGTGTTCTGTAGTTGTTACATAATTAAAAATCACTTTAAGCACATTCTTTTGGGATTGCTAAAACGATCCTCTACTAATTAAATGAAAATACTCTACTAACATTTTCAACAAAATGCTACACATATCATGTATGTAGCATGTAAAGCTACAGTAAACCTCAAAACACTGAACCAGTACACTATCCACCCCAATTTACTTTAAGGACTTTATTTCACCTTTATTTCACCAAATTAGCTCATAAAAGGGAGTCATCAAAATATTTGATTTGAATGCATTTGTATCCATATTACAGTTGGACTTGACTCTACAGGAAAAAATAAAAACAAAACAATCCATGTAAGTTAACTGAATATGAACATCGATGCAATTGAAGGCAATAATATACCTCCATGTTAGAGGCCACAGAGTACAAACTGCTGTCCAGCTGAGGGCCCTCTGGATGCAGGTAGTTCTCCCCGTCCATGGCCAACGCTGAGGGGAGGATGGGCATCAGACCACAGCTTCACACATGACCACCAGCTGACTTAGGCTATGCACCCTCTGACCGCCACCCAAGTGCTGGCTGTTTCCTAGGTAGTTCTTCTAACAAGGGCAAATGCTCTCCATGACCTGAGGAATACAGTGGAGATGGAGGGGATGTAGGGAAAAGGGACAGACATAAGAACAACCGTCCACCAGCATTATCTTATTATGACAGAATAAATAAAACAGTGAAAGAGCTGTGACACTGGCCTACATGGAAAAAAGATACAAGTACATTTTATGTACATAGATTATTATAGGCTTAATATTAAAATACTTTATATAACTTAAAATTTAACAAACAGTAAACACAGGACAAACAAAAGCATTGCAGAGGTCTCAAAAAGTGTAACATGTCTGCCATAGAATACAAATATACATACACAAGTTAATTTCACAAGAAGACAAAGGTATCTTCAAAATGAAAATTGGAATAAATATATTAAAATCAGAAAAAATGTTTCACAGTAATAAATAACTTTTATGAGGCAAATTAGACAAATAATTGGTCTTCCACTTCAAGACTGATTCTAGCTGCCTTTGTCACCACACAAACTGAATGCATATCTTATTCATAATGCAGATCGTGAGCTTATATTCTTACTGATTGACAGCCCGCATTAGCTGGATGTCATCTCACATCACTTAAGTTTCCCCATTCATCAGAGAACCAATTATTATCACCGCAGGCAGTCCACAACAGTGTGAAACATATGAGATTCAGATATGTTGAAAACCTAGACTAAATGTTGATACACTTAAGTATCACAATACTAAACAGTTTCTAACCATAAAGCAAAATCAGGCAGTTAGCATAGTATGCACTCAAAAGGCCCTTTCTGTCACAAACAGCTATGTGTGTATGTGTGTTTTACAACTCAAGCAGTGCCCCTATAATGACAAGTTTGACTGGCTAGACCAGACTGTCTGCACACAGGCAGGAGTCTTCCTACAATGCTAACAAGCTCTAGTCTCTCTTCTTCACATACACATGCATAAATTAGGAAAAATTAAAATGATATATATGAAAGAAGGGGCGTATTTGTAAGTTGAACTAGTGTTGACCAATTTTGATTTTTATAGTGGGGTTATCCTTTCGTTTACATTTACATCAGATTTCCTCATTTAAATCTATCTGAGTAAATTAGACATGCTCTCCTATAATTGGGAAACTGACCACAATGGCCTTCTTTGTTCCGATATGGTTTCACACGGAGACCAAATAACCCTGAGTCAAAAGCTGGCAGCTTTAACTCAATATCCCAGTATGTGCGCTCAGACAACAGATCTGCATGATATCAAAAAAATATCGAAAAACCATAACTGAATTCTGTTACTTCAGGATTGAAAGCTTAACAATCATTCCACAAATCTCACTAGTGTGACAGCTGAATCAATCCAATCTTTCAGCGCTCCACAATGCACATCTGTGTTATGTCAGTAACACTCCCTTGCCCCAAACTAATCAAACTGTTACCTTCCTTCCCCTCTCCCTTCCTTCATTCCTTCCACCAGTTTGCCCCCAATATGGAACATAGGCCAGACGTGTTCACTGGGGACAAAGCTGAGGTAATAAATCCTAATAGGGTTCATGAGGGTCTAAATAAGAGGGCCTTTGTGTGTCTGAGTGTGTGCGAGTGTGCGAGTGAGTGAGAGAGTGAGAGAGAGAGAGACCTGACCCAACATATCCAACACTCACATAGCCAATACACACAGAGGGAGGCCATTTTACCCTGAAGCTGCCCAGTGAGAGACTATCAGGATAAGGTGAAGCAAATGTGGGGAAGCCCAACGCAAAGAACCAACTGGCAAACGTCCTAAGAAGGAGGTCTTATGCAAACGGATATTAGATATTTTCTGAATATGAATGGCCAGCTTCCACCGTCTGAGGTCCAGATGAAGGCAAAGCAGCTCGTAGTAGTCAGGGAGTGTGCATAGAGAGCCTTCTGAGGCCCCTTTGGTGTTGCAAAACCGTAAGGATATTGCAGACTTGGATGCATCAACTGCTCTTATATGTCTTTCCAGTCCAATTTACAGGTAGGTATACAAGTATTTGGACAGTGACACCATTTTTGTAATTTTGCTTCTATATACCACCACAGTGGATCTGAAACAAAGCCATCAAGATGTGACTGAAGTGTTGATTTTCAGCTTTAATTCAAGGGCTTAGAAAAAAATATCACATTAACAGTTTAGGAATTACAGCTACTTTTGTAGATAGTCCCTCATTTTCAGGGGCTCAAAAGTAATTGGAAAACTTATTGACAATCAATGTAATGGCAAAGTGTGGCCTGTTCCCTAGTTTTTACATGACAAATTAATCACATAAAAGGTCTGGAGTTGATTCCAAGTGTTGAATTTGCATTTGTTAGCTGTTCATGTGAACTCTCAATATGCAATCCAAAGATTTGTTGATGCAAGTGAAGGAGGCAATCATTAGGCTGAAAAAAACAAACAAAAAAAATAACAGAAAGATA